>NC_041234.1:69746021-69809184 GCF_002837175.3 Physeter macrocephalus | reverse complement strand
GAACAAAAAAATTCACAATTTGTGTGGAAACACAAAAGACCCCGAATAGTCACAGCAATCTTGAGAAAGAGAAACGGAGCTGGAGGAATCAGGCTTCTGGTGAAAAACTGAAACCATTTCCTCTAAGATCAGGAACAAGACAAGGGTGCGTACTCATCCATAACAGTGCGCACTGTTATTCAACAGAGTTTTGGAAGTTTTAGCCACAGCAGTCAGAGAAGAAAAAGAAATAAAAGGAATCCAAATCAGAAAAGAGGAAGTAAAGCTGTCATGTTTGCAGATGACATGATACTATACATAGACAATCCTAAAGATGCTACCAGATAACTACTAGAGCTAATCAATGAATTTGGTCAAGTTGCAGGACACAAAATTAATGCACAGTAATCTCTTGCATTCCTGTACATTAATGATGAAATATCTGAAAGTGAAATTAAGAAAACACTCCCGAGGCAAGAATATACAGTGGAGAAAAAACAGCCTCTTCAATAAGTGGTGCTGGGAAAACTGGACAGCTACATGTAAAAGAATGAAATTAGAATGCTCCTTAACACCATACACAAAAATAAACTCAAAATGGATAAGAGACCTAAATATAAGACCAGACACTATGAAACTCTGAGAGGAAACATAGGAAGAACATTCTTTGGCATAAATCACAGCAAGATACTTTTTGATCCACCTCCTACAGTAATGGAAATAAAAACAAAAATAAACAAATGCTACCTAATGAAAACTTAAAAGCTTTTGCACAACAAAGGAATCCATAAGCAAGCCGAAAAGACAACACTCAGAATGGGAGAAAATATTTGCTAATGCAGCAACTGACAAAGTATTAACCTCCAAAATTTACAAGCAGCTCATGCAGCTCAATATCAAAAAAAACAAACAACCCAATCCAAAAGTGGCAGAAGACCTAAATAGACATTTCTCCAAAGAACATATACAGATTGCCAACAAACACATGAAAGGATGCTCAACATCATTAATCATTAGAGAAATGAAAATCAAAACTACAGTGAGATATCATCTCACACAGGTCAGAATGGTCATCATCAAAATATCTACAAACAGTAAATGCTGTAGAGGATGTGGAGAAAAGGGAACCCTCTTGCACTGTTGGTGGGAATGTAAATTGATACAGCCACTATGGAGAACAGTATGGAGGTTCCTTTAAAAACTAAGAATAGAACTAGCATACAACCCAGAAGTCCCACTACTGTGCATATACCCTGAGAAAACCATAATTCAAAAGAGCCATGTACCAAAATATTCATTGCAGCTCTATTTACAATAGCCAGGACATGGAAACAACCTAAGTGTCCTTCAACAGATGAATGGAAAAAGAAGATGTGGCACATATATACAATGGAATATTACTCAGCCATAAAAAGAAACGAAATTGAGTTATTTGTTGTGAGGTGGATGGACCTAGAGTCTGTCATACAGAGTGAAGTAAGTCAGAAAGAGAAAAATACCATATGCTAACACATATACATGGAATCTAAAAAAAAATAATGATCATGAAATACCTAGGGGCAAGATGGGTATAAAGACACAGAGGTACTAGAGAATGGACTTAAGGATATGGGGAGGGGGAAGGGTAAGCTGGGACAAAGTGAGAGAGTGGCATGGACATATATACACTACCAAATGTAAAATAGGTAGTTAGTGGGAAGCAGCCTCATAGCACCGGGAGATCAGCTCGGTTCTTTGTGACTACCTAGAGAGGTGGGATAGGGAGGGTAGGAGGGAGGGTGATGGAAGAGAGAAGAGATATGGGGACATATGTATATGTATAACTGATACACTTTGTTATAAAGCAGAAACTAACACACCATTGTAAAGCAATTATACTCCAATAAAGATGTTAAACAAAACAAAACAAAGAGCTCAGAAATGAAGATAAGGAGTATTTTAATGCAATATTGGAAAAGATAAAAATTAATACAAAAATTCCATGATGAACAAAATATCAAAATTTTAAATAAAAGTTTAAATCAGATTTATTGTAGATAATAGGCCCTCAGAAAGGAGTTCATTTGAGTCAGCCCTTTGCTTCTAGGTGAAACCACACATAAAATTATTGCACTTTGGTTCAATGGTTTCTTAAGCACCCTAGTACACAGAGTGAAAATTTTTATTCTCAGCAAAGCAATATTTCATACCTATCTTAGTCTGTTCAGGCTATGTAACAGAATACCATAGACTGGGTAGCTTATAAACAACAGACATTTATTTCTCACTATTCTGGAATCTGGGAAGTCCAAAATCAAAGTGCCAATAGATTCCATGTCTGATGAGAGTCTACTTCGTGGTTCATGGACACTTGTCACCGTGTCCTCATGTGGTGGAAGGGAATCCCGTTGTCTCTTTTATAAAAACACTTATCCCATTCATAAGGGCTCCACCCTCAGGACATAAACACCTCCTAAGTGCCCCATCTCCTAATACCAACACATTGGCACTAGGTTTCAACATATGAATTTTGGGGAGGGACAAGTAAGCAGTTTACAGAAATACTGTTTTAAAATAGAGAAAATAATTGTGTGCAATAAAACCAACTTTGTACAACTACTGTTATTTTGTGTTTTTCATATCAATCTTTCCCATATATACATATTTATATTTCTGTAATTATGGTCATATATACCATTATTATAAGCATTATTATATCTTTAAAAATATAGCTTGGATTGATTAAAAATTACATTTAATGCTTTTTTCTTCCAGTTTCATTGAGATATAGTTAACATATAGAACTGTACAAGTTTAAAGTGTACAGCATAGTAATTTGAGTTATGTACATCATGAAATAATTACTGCATCTCATATAGATACAAAGTAAAAGAACAAATATTTTTTCATTGTGAGCAGAACTCTTAGGATATACTCTCTTAACAACTTTCATATATAACATACATCCATGTTAATTATATTTATCATGTTGTACATTATATTCCTAGTACTTATTTATCTTATAACTGGAAGTTTGACCCTTTGACCATATTTATCTAATTCCCTCTCTCCCTATATACCTGCCTCTGATCTCTTTTTCTAAGAGTTTGTTTGTTTGTGAATCATAATTGACCTACATCCCTGAGTTCCTGGTGCACAATTTAGTGATTCGATATTTCTATACATTTCACAATGGTCACCACAATAAGTCTAGTTACCATCTGTCACCATACACTGATATTACATTGTTAATGACTATATTCCTTGCATTGTACATTTCATCCCCTGACTCATTTATTTTGTACTTGAAGTTTGTATCTATTAGTCTCCCTCACTTATTTCTCTCAACACCCTACTACCCTCCCCTCTGATAGCCAACTGTTTGTTTTTTGCATCTATGACTTTCTGTTTCGTACCTTTAGTCATTTTAATAATTTTTAAAAACTCTTATTTACCTACTATTAATATATATTTTTGTATAAGCTACACATTTTTGAATGCTACTACTTTCCAAGAACTGTGTTCAGGGTCAGCTACATAATTTTCAGAGCCTGGTGCAAAATATAAATGTGGAATCCCTTATTCAAAAAGCAGGAAAAAATGCTGTGTCCTTTGTCTGAGGTCTCTCACTGCAAAACTATTTTTCACCGTGGCTACACCATTTTATCTTCCTACCAGCAAGGTGTGAGTTCCAGTTTCTCCCCATCCTTGCCAATACTTCCTCCATTCTAGTGTGGGTGAAGTGGTTTTGATTGGCATTTCCCTAATGAATAATGGTGTTGAGTATATTTTCTTGTGCCTATTGATCATTTGTAAGTCTTCTTTGGATAACTAGCTATTCAAATCCTTTGCCCATTTTTAAATTGGTTCCTTTTATATATATATATATATATATATATATATATATATATATATATATATTGGTTCCTTATATATTTTTGACACAAGTCTCTTACCAGATATATGATATACAAATATTTTCTCCCATTCCATAGGTTCTCTTTTCACTCTCTTGGTGGTGTACTTTAAAGCATAAAGGTTTTTGATTTTTCAGGAAATACAGTTTATCTAGTTTAATTTTTTTGCCTTTGTTGATTGTGTTTTTCCCCAAATGACCAATCATTTTATTGAAACTAGACACAAAGTTCAACTGTGATTCTGGTGTTATACCTAAAAAGACTTTGTCTAACCCAAGGTCACAAAGATTTACACCTACACTTTTGTCTAAGAGTTTTATAGTTTTAGCTCTTACCGTTAGGCCTATGATCCATTTTAAGCTAACGTTTTTATATGGCATAAGAAAGGGGTCCAACTTCATTCTTTTACATGTGACTATACAGCTGTTCCTCTTTGATCATTTTTTAGCTTGATATTGTAAATGTTGCTGTTATATCCAACATATCTCAGTGAGGCATTTTTTAAAAACTTTACTACAGTGTTGTACTGGAATGTCAAAGTGCTAACAGATGCTAAGCTGGCCTCAAACTTTTTTCCTCCCTCCCATCTTCTAGTTATAGATTGATAAACGGATTTCAAGCCATGGTGAGAATGAGGTTGATGGGGTAGAGGAAAGCAGTACAAATAGCTGAGCACAGCCACAGAAGCTTGAAAATGTAGAGTTAAATATCATAAGCTCCACGTTCTTTAATTCAGCCTTCATTAAAAATTGAAACCAGTCAGTTTAATAACAAAAGTCAGAGCAATATCTAGAGATGTTGAGAATACAATGGAATGAACTAGCCCTTAGGCTAGAAAATATTTATCAGTCAGATACTTTAAAGATTTGAAGAATGAAAACCTAAGCCAGTTTGGGAGGGAAAGTTCTCTCATTGTATATATACCTATTCTTTATTTTATAAAACTAATTACTTTGCTTAACAAAGAATCTCTCTAGATTCTACTCTTCATTTTTCCCAGACAAATGCATGTAGACTGATATTTCATTGTAACTTTATTTGTATGCCATCTATATTTGTGAATTTGAATCTTGTTATGTGTTTGTTGTCCATTTACATTTCCTCTTTTGTGAATTTCTTATCAATATAGGAAGCTTCTTAACGACTTAACCACCAGGATGGAAGATTACAAAAATTTCTACAGGATCTGGTGTAGCTTTACTTTTCGTTACTCCTTGAAATCACTACCAAGGATTCTTTCTTTTCTGATGGTTTCGTGGGTATTGTTTTTAAAGAATAAAGACTTTATTGATTTTGTAGAAATGATATATTCACATCATGAAAAATTCAAAGAACACAGAAAAGTACAAAGAGTACAAAGAGGTAACCCAAACTCACTCTAAATCCTACTCCCTTGAAATATCCACTATTAACATTTGGATGCCAGAAGTCCTTTCATGAATATTTTAAAAGAAATTATGGATAGAAGGTTCCTGAAGCTTCAACTCACTGCCTTTTTCAATGAAGTTATCAAAAAGTTGTCAATTTGATAATACAGAATGGATGTAGACTAATACACAGATTAATGTGATTTCTTTACAGCTTAAAATAATATTTGTAATTTGTCTAATTAACAGCAAACATCTAGGTAAAAAGTAAGCAGTCATCAGACATTTACAGCAATCTGGAGTCATGTAAGCAAAATGTCTGCATGGGTATCTGCACAGTTGCCTTTGCATTTGACTGTGTAGAAACATCCAGATAAATGTATTTGTAGAAAGATAACATTCTTGAATATTGAATGTTTTCTCTTTATTCCTATTTTATCAAACTAACAATTTATCCTAGTGATAATTCAATTTTAACATGTATTCAAAGAAGGTCCTATTGACTTCCAACAAAAAAATAATGTGCTACAAATCATATTTTGTCCTATAGTATAGTGTCCACTGGTTTGTAAAATTGTTCATACAATCTCCCATGGAGGCATTGCTCAGTCTTAAATTAAAATAGCTCCATACATCAAATGAATTTTCTGGAAACCACTTGGTTATATTTTTCTCAATCCCAAGAAAATTATGGGAAAAATAATTTATTATTAATAAGGTTGTGACTCAGTTTTTAAATATATATAATATGTAATATATATTATTTCTTACTGATATCATGCTTAGGAACAAAAAGACAATCATTAATAATGGAAAAGTCCTCAAATATCCTTCACTGATATTTAGATACTTTACACATAATGTCTTCCTTCAATTTAATGCTCCAAATACCACCCAAGGAAAATGGGGCATTTGTTTAGTGAAGAGTATGCTCACTTACAAATTTTATGCCTTTTTCAGGTGAAGAAAGAAGAACAAATTACTCCTTTGCATTCTCCCTACTGGCCTGGTTTCATTTGAATGTGGCAGGTCTGAACCTGGTAGAAATTATATTAAAGTAAGCCCAAGTTACAACTAGGTAGGAAATGCTTCTTCTCACTGAAGAAAGAGCAGTTTCAAACAATTTCTACTTTTGTATAATATATTTAATAATAGTATCTACTTCATAGTATTGTGAGAATTTAATGAGATAATCCATATATAGCACTTAGAATAGGATTCAGTGCATAGTAAGCACTCCATAAACATTGGCTATTATTACCCAACACTATACAAATAGATTGGTCGTTTCCTTTTGAAACGTATTAGACAGTTCTAACTAGCGAGGTGCTTTTTGACCAGTGGAGTAGGGGATAAAGTTTTATTTTGTAGGCACACTCTTATTTTAAAGTTGCCAACTAAATGATTTGCAGAGTGCCTTTGTTGATTCTAAAGGTTATCTCTTTTTAGGATCCCAATTTCACTTTCTGGTAGATTTTATGATACCAACAACCAAAGTGTACACAAGACTCTACTAAAGAATAGCAAGGAAAGGCCTTCAGTACAGGCAATATAACTCAGTGTCTTTTCATGAAATGCCTTTTTCTCTAAAGGTAAAAAGCCAGACTCACTGTGTTCCTTAAAACATTTCACTTATTCGTGTTTTCATGTCTTTTATAATGTCATTTGCCTCATCTAGATTGGTCATACCTCTTCTTCCAACCATCCAAATTCAACCCAACTTTCTTTTTTCTTAATGGGTCAAATAAAATTGAAGTTTATTTTTTGTTCAGAACAAATATTTCTGATTGTTGGGCATTCCTCCTTCAATGGGTGATTCAGAAACTCAGGTTTCTGCCATTGTGTGGCTCCATTGTCTACCATCTTCTAAGTTTGGATTCCAAGATTTTCATCTGCATCAAGCTGCAAAAGAGCTATTAAGAGGCAGAATTGAGACACAACCATAAATTCCTGTTAACCAAAGATAGATTGAAACCTCTAATAAATAACTCTCATATATTTAAAGTGATATTCACAGCAAATACAAAAGTATAAAAACTTTGAGTCAAACAGAACTGGTTTTGAGTCTGGACTCTGCGATGTGCTATGTGGCTTAAGCACAGCTATTTCTTCATCTTTAAATGGAACCTAAATTACCCTTCTCACAGGATTATTCACTGATGCCTTGTAAATCTTGGTAAACGAACCTAAAAAATACCACCTTGACCTAAGAAAAAATGAGAATCAATATATGGTTTTTGTTTGGTTTGATTCTGAACAGGGTCTCTGAAAAGCTGTAGAACCAAAGTCAGCTTTCTTAACAATGTTTGAACCATGTAGTCATATTTGAAAATGGATGCCTAAAGAAGTTATTCAGAGTATCCTATCTGATAGAAATGCAATAGTAAGAGAGCAGTCATTCTCTGTGACTTACACCTGTGACAAAACTTTTTCTTTTTCCTCCTGGTCACACAGGTAGGCTACATTTCCCAGGCTCCCTTGCAGTTTCATGTGGCCCAGTGACTGAGTCCTGGCAAAAGGAATGTGAGTAGAAATGGTGCATGTCACTTTCAGGACCTCCAATAAAATCCTTCTCTGTACTCTACCCATCTTTAAAAGTGTATCTTAGCACTCTTCTCCTCCATGGAGATTTCTTTGAGTAATTCAGTGCTCCTTCTCAAAAATACTATAGCATTTGGCTTTTATTACACAATTTAGGTCCTTGATCACATACTGCCTTTTATCATTCATTTTACTTTAATTGTTTTAGGCCTGCTTCACTAATCAAAGTATAAGTTCCTTAAAGGCAAGGATCATATCTTCTAATTGCTTTGTACGTTCCACAGAGCCTAGCCCATAGTAGATTTTCAATATCTGTTGATTAAACTGTGTGACCTTGGACATTCTTTTCCCTTAATGATAATTTTCTCTTTATAGTATTGCATAAAGCTGTCATAAGGTAGAAACAAATACATATATGCCTGTATAAAGATAAAACTACCATGAGATAAGCAAATTTCAAAATGGAAAATTATATATTGCCACATTTGTTTTAATGATATTCTACTGCTTCTGTTTTGTCTGGATTGTAGTTTTCCTGAACGATGAGGGCAGCATGAATTACTTTGACCTCTGATACAGTCTGAAAATTAGGCTCCACAATTTAAGGTCTTGTAAACACTTCTTAAAAACTTGTTCTCGTATTTTCTTGAATGATAGGTTACCACGGTAAAGCTACTGCTAAAGAAACTATATCATGAAATTTTAATATCTCGTTCAATAGTTTGGTAGCTTTGGGCTATTGACATTCTAGGAACTACACTCATGTCCATTAAGAAAGTGATGAAATTTGAAACTGCTTTTTCCTTTTCACAACATGTAACAATTTAAATCTGGTATATCAGACTTGTAATAAACCACACTCATTTTAAACATTTTTTTCTCTGTATAACTAAACTTCTCAGCAGCAGTTTTTTATTTCTGTCATCTTTGTTTCTTATCAGAAAAAAGACACTATCCATTTGTTCTAAGAGTTGTACAAAGACCTCTATTCTATTCAAGAATAAAACTTCCACAGTATAGAGTTACATGTACTTTCAGTATTCTTACAGGTCTTTGCCTTAGCTATTATTTAATACATTATTCAAGAATCAAAGCACTGGGTAGGTTACTTTATATGAACCACTAAGCTATACATTAAATATTTATTAGAGGAAAAATAAGGAAATACTATCATTTTTCTAGAATTTTAACTTAATACAAACTCAATTTAGTCCACAATCATAATTATTAGAAATTCAATTGCCTTACATTCATATCTTAGAAAACATTCTCTCAAGTATGACTTTTAAAGGGAGGGAAATTTTCTCTCTTGTTTAAGTTAAGATCTTAGAATGTTCAGTTTCAAACCTTTGAGAACTTTTTAGTTAAGCACAGTAGCCTCATTTTTGATGTTGGAAACTGAGACTCCGAATGATAAAGTGACTTGTCCAAGATTGTGCAGCTGCATAGTTGCAAAGCTGAGACTAGAATCTACATGTTTTAATTCATTTTCTCATGCTCCTTCTACTATATAATATAGGAAAATCGAATTGAAGTGATTTAAAGCCCTTATCACTGTAAATTTCCCAATTGTCCTATTTTTGCCCTTTGGAGCAAGACAGAGTTAAATATTTCTTTTCCAAATATTTGCAAATGAAGCAAATGACAAAGGATAAATCTCCAGAATTTACAAGCAGCTCATGCAGCTCAAGAACAAAAAAACAAACAACCCAATCCAAAAATGGGCAGAAGACCTAAATAGACATTTCTCCAAAGAAGATATACAGATTGCCAACAAACACATGAAAGAATGCTCAACATCATTAATCATTAGAGAAATGCAAATCAAAACTACAATGAGATATCATCTCACACCGGTCAGAATGGCCATCATCAAAAACTCTAGAAACAATAAATGCTGGAGAGGGTGTGGAGAAAAGGGGACCCTCTTGCACTGTTGGTGGGAATGTAAATTGATAACAGTCACTATGGAGAACAGTATGGAGTTTCCTTAACAAACTAAAAATAGAATTACCATACGACCCAGCAATCCCACTACTGGGCATATACCCTGAGAAAACCATAATTCAAAAAGAGTCATGTACCAAAATGTTCATTGCAGCTCTATTTACAATAGCCAGGACATGGAAGCAACCTAACTGTCCATCAACAGATGAATGGATGAAGAACCTAGGGGTAAGACGGGAATAAAGACACAGACCTACTAGAGAATGGACCTGAGGATAGGGGGAGGGGGAAGGGTAAGCTGTGACAAAGTGAGAGAGTGGCATGGACATATATACACTACCAAGCGTAAAATAGATAGCTAGTGGGATGCAGCCTCATGGCACAGGGAGATCAGCTCGGTGGTTTGTGACCACCTAGACGGGTGGGATAGGGAGGGTGGGAGGGAGGGAGACGCAAGAGGGAAGAGATATGGGGACATATGTATATGTATAACTGATTCACTTTGTTGTAGAGCAGAAGCTGACACACCATTGTAAAGCAGTTGTGCTCCAATAAAGATGTTAAAAATAAAAAATTAGGCAAAATTAAGGAAAAAAAATTTCTTCTCCCACATACAATTGCTCATATAGCTAAAAATTGATGGTACTTTGCCGTCCCTCCTTCCCCCCATGTTTAATCTAAATACCTCATATTCTTGGTTATTCTCTTTTGGACAATCTCTAAGTTGTCAAAATCTCTCCTAAACTAAACACACATAACATAGATATGGTATGGACCTAACCTTCTTAATTTCCTCCCATGCTTAGATTTTTCTTCATTCTACAATAACATTTTAAAATAGGTATTATTATTATCATTTTCATTTTATGTATGAGAAGATAGAGATTCAGGGATGTTAAGAAAGTTGTCTATAGTCATCTTGCATTTAAGCTTATGTACTCATTGTATATTGTTCTAGTATATTCCTACAAATCCCTAAACAAAACAATTGACAAACTTATTTATTAAACACCTACTGTATAATAGATACTGCTATATCTACAAAGTATAAACCACTTCCTCCCACTGCCTTCAAGGAAATTACATTCTAGGTGGAGTTATATAAAACATACAGATATAAAAATATCCCTTAGAATGCAAAAATTATGATAGAGGTTTAGAGGAAGGAAGAAAACAGAAAGAAAAAAACCCCTAGCATTTAAACATTTTTTATGATTTATCATGTGCCAGATGTTGTGTTGTTTATTTTTTCATACAAAATATAAATCCTTACAAAACCAGAATGAGGTAAGCACTACCCACCCCATTCTAAAGTAAGAAAATTGATTCTGAGACTCAGAAGGAGACTGGAAGAAAGATAAGAGATATACAAGGTTCAAGGTGTATTTGTCAGGTACAGAATTAAACAGTATTAAATGGAGGAAGTTAATATTGGGGAATAGCAGGAGATAAAACTGCAACCCATAGTAAGTAAATGAGTTGAATTTCAAAGACGTTATTGCAAAAGCATTGGAAACAATTAGTTTCAATGTCATATGCTCCAATACTTCAGTACATCTGATTCTAATAAAGAGAGGAATCTTGCACCTCTGCTCTCAGCAATTTTCAATTTTGGTAGTGAAGGGAATGGAGGAAAGGAAGAATGTTAAAATGTCAAAAAGAGACTTGCTTTACATGACCAACTGCAGTAGTGGGGCTCTATTTCCCTAAGCTCACCTGTCTCTAAAGATTATTACTAACATCCCCAAACTGGGGATCTCAGAGCACATGAACTAAATATATATATAGTGTAATGATGAGTAGTACAGTTTTGGCTTGGGAAATAAGTGGTAATATAAACATGTTGATCTCATACACTAGTGAGGTAAGAGCTTTGACTTCTCAACAAACTGAGACTCTAACAAGTAAACCTATACTATCAAGGTCAGTCTTATGTGCAAGCATAAGGGATTATTGCTTATGTAATGTAAATTTTTGGCCATCATGTGAGACCTATATCCCCAAATTTCTGCTGTGTCGATTTGTCAAAGTACTTCCCATTTCATCATTTTAGAATCAATACCTTGTGTTAAAGCATTGTACCTACAATGTTACCCTAAAACTTTACCTTAAAATGTATTTGAAGGGGTACATCATAGATCAGCCATTAACTTGTTTGCATGAATTCTGTTTTTAGATTATCTAACAAGGTCTAGAGATATGTTCTCCAACATGAGAACGTCTAGCCACATATGATTACCTTAAATTCAAATTTAAATCATTTAAAATTAAGGAAAATAAAAAATTTAGCCCCTCAGTCATACTAGCTCCACTTCAAGTGCTCAATTGGCAAATGTGGCTAGTAACTACCATACTGGACAGTGCAGTTGTAAAATGTTTACATAATTGGAAAAAAGCTCTCTTGAACAGTGCTGGTCTAATGGTAATATTTTGGGAGTAACAGAAAGTTGGAAAGGATCAGAGCCTAGGGATACATCCTGACAACAGCAGACCTGGGTAGGGTTCTGCTGTAAAGGATCCTGAATCCTGGGTTAAAGTAAGGTAGTTTAATGTACCAATCATAATTATACTCTCCTCTGGTCATGATCACATCCTTAACCTAGGCCACCATGTAAAACCTGTATTCCCAAAAGGCCAACTACCCAGAAACATCACTCTATTGCTTAATATGAACATCTTACATGTACAACTTATGGTGAATCCATAACATCACCTTCATGTTTAAAACATATTGATTAATATCATGAATGTGTCAACTTTAAGGGCTCTCAGAGACCAATATTTAAAAACTAATAATTTTTACTCTACCGCAGAGTATACTCTGTGTTGTGTAACTATTATGAGGCAAGAACTTAAACTTCTCAATGATTTTCATTAATGAGACATTACTTGTTGAGATGAATTCACAGTAAGTACATTGCAGTCACATTTTGTCCAGTATTAACTTGAAACTAGATGATGTCTGAGAGCACCACATACATACTTAAATTTAGCATTTATTTTCATGTTGTTTGCTAGACATTAAATTTTATTCCTTGGAAGTACATGCATAGTTAATATTGCTGTCTATATCTGTCTATCTATCATCTATCTATCTATCTATCTATCTATCTATCTATCTATCTATCTATCTATCTATCTATCATCTGTGAGATAATAAGGCTTTATTTACAACATAAATAGATAATCTAATTACTCCTCTACCTTTAGTTGAAAATCCCTTCTCCTTTGA
Source organism: Physeter macrocephalus (assembly GCF_002837175.3). Lineage (NCBI taxonomy): Eukaryota > Metazoa > Chordata > Mammalia > Artiodactyla > Physeteridae > Physeter > Physeter macrocephalus. Next base: position 69,796,222 of record NC_041234.1, on the reverse strand, counting down.
GGCCTGTAGTGTCCAGCCATATTATTGCTATCATCTTTTTCCCTTCCTTGCCATCTTCACCCACTGAACTATTAGCAACTTTTGAAGATTCTGGTACCTAGAGCACAATCTCTCTCTCCATCCCAAATACTGATATCATCACTGATAACTTTAAAGTCCACGTAGATAAGTCATCCTAACATCACATATCTTCACCTCAACTCCAACAGCTTACATATCTCAGCCATTCATCCATGCCCAGAACTGCTTCAGATTTGAACTGTTAAACTGCAATATGTCACTATTCTAATCCAAATCTGCCATTCTTCCAACTCACTTCCTTTCTTATCTAATCAAGAACTTTAGCTCCTTAACCTGTCCATTTTCTCTCAACGTATCAGCTTTTTTCAGTCTTCAGTTCCTTTGCTATACATACAATATCATATTTCCCATTATTATTCCTCTTGCCATGTTCTATTGTCCTTCTATTGCCCTCACCAATCATGCCCTAAAATCCTCAGTCAGTTCTCTTATCTACTTTCTTCCCATTTACCTCCAGGTTTATGAGAACTAATGGAGAAGAACACAACAGTGCATGTAGGCATCACTACAAATCCATGCTTGCTCATCTTAGCTGTGCTCAGTAATAACTTTTATAATGTCACTAGTCAGCTCCTTATCTTGTTCTCCAGAACAGGTAGTTCAAATTATCACCATTTTAATCTATCCCTCTCCATCCTCATTTTAATAGACTATTTCACATCTTATTCCACAAAAAAAAAAGTCCATCAGCGATGGACTCTTCCATCTTCCTGCCTGCCACAGACAATCTTATCTGCACCTACTCTCATCTTGCCTTCCTTCATTCTAGTTTCAGTAAAGAACGTGTCTGCATTAACTTAATAGGGCTGTCATAACAAAGTACCACAGACTGGGTGGCATAAGCAAAAAAAAAAAAATTGTCTCAGAGTTCTGGAGGCTAGAAGTCCAAAATCAAGGTTTTCGCTGGGTTGGTTCCTTCTGATGGCTCTGAGAGAAGGATCTGTTTCAGGCCTCTCTGCTTGATTTGTATATGGTCATCTTCTCCCTGTATCTGTTCACATTGTCTTCTCTCTATGCATGTCTCTGCAAATCTTCCCCTTTTTTGAGGGCACTGATCATATTGGATAAGGGCCCACTCTAATGACCTTATTTTAACTTGATTACCTCTGTAAAGACCCATTATCCAAATAAGGTAGAATTCCGAGGTACTGGAGGTAGGGGCTTCAACATATAAATTGGGAGGACACATTTTAACACATAACAGTGTACTTTCTCTTATTACAGTATACTGCTTGCATCCACATGTGTTCTGGATTTATTCCTCTTTGCCTCTCTAATGATCTCATTCCATCAAGTATTCCTCTCTGTTCCTGGGTCTTCAAACCTCTTCTCTCACTGGCCCCATCATGAAAATCCTCCTTTACCGTGTGTTGCTATATAGCCATCCCTTTCTTTTTCTTCTTACCTTGAATTCAAACCTCTTCAAATAATGGTTTATATACACCCTTAGCATGTGTTCACCTTCATTCCCTTCTCAGCCCACTGGCTTTCATCCTCATTGCTCTACTTAAATTACTCTTGCCAAGGTCATAAGTGAACTTCTATTTGCTAAGTGTAGAGATTTTGCAGGCGTTATCACAAAATTAATTCCACCTTGCATGTTAAGATTCCTCCACTGGTTTCCACATCACTTCTGGGTTTTCTTCTATCATTATTACCATTCTTTCTGAAGCCTCTTTAGGCTCCTCTTCTTCTACCTGTGTCTTGAATGTTGCTTATCCTTGGAGTTTTTAAAGATCAGGCTTATTGAGATATAATTAGCATATAGAAAAATTTACCTTTTAAAAGAGTGCCTTTTAAAGTGTGCTGTTTTGACAAATGTATAATGTTGTATAATTACCACTAAAATCAGGATATAGAACATTTCCTTCACCTCAAAAAGTTCTGTTGTTTCCTTTGCAATCAGTCTTTTCCTTCTCCATCCCTAGCTTCTGACAACCATTGATCTGATATCTGACCCTATAGTTTTGCCTTTTTTTCAGGATATCATATAAATGGAATCATACAGAAGGTAGCTTTTTGTGACTGGCTTATTTTACCTAGCATAATGCTTTTGAGATTCATCCTTGCTGTTGCCAAGTAGTATTCCATCGTATGTGGATGTATCACAAATTAGTTTATTCATTTACCAGGTGATATACATCTGGGTTGTTTCTTATTACACAGAGTTTTATTCTTGTCCCTATACTCTTCAGTGTATACGTTCACTCTTGATTATTTTATTAGTACTAATGGTGTTAAATATTTTAACCTCTACAGTGCTGATTCCACAAACTCCATAACCAATCCAGACTGATTTCCCTAGCTACAGACACCATATAGGCACTTCAACTCTTGTCCAAAATTGAATTCATCATCTGTTTTTTACAGTCATCCACCTATCCTACTCTCACCCTTATCTCAGCCTACCACCTACCCAGTTACTCAAAGCAGAAACCTGAGAGTTAACATAGGTTCCTCATGTCAATTAATGATGAAATCCTTAGTTGTGTTTCTCTTTTGGGTTTGATACAGTTTAGAGATTGAACCACTCCAATTTTTTAACTGATATTCAAGTGGCAAGAACCTCCATTATTGGGAATACGTCTCAAGAAGTGATCATGAGGGATGTGAGTAAATGACTGGATTGTTGCATGGGGTGAATAGAGACTGTTATTACTTCAATCCTTAATAGTAAACTCGAGGATATAAAATCCCTAGGTTTCAACAGAAGGACTTCAACAGTCCTTCAATAGGACTTTTATCTGATAATATCATCTACCCAAGTTTAGAATATGTTTGAATCTGGTTATAGTCATTAGTGTTGTTTGCCAAATATGTCTGCCTCTCCATCTTTTGCACACACAGTAGGATTGCACTTCCTTGTCTTCATGTACTTGGGTGGGGCCATGAGATTAGTTTTGGCCAATGATTTTGAGTCAAAGAGATATGTGTCACTTTCATGCCAAAATATTGAATAGTTGATGTGAGATTCTCCGGTGCTTTCTTTTTCCTTTTGGTATGGTGACTAACAATGGTATGATGGCTATGCTGTCAGTCTGGGATTTTTAGTGACTATGATGATCAGAGACACACCTGATGATCTGTGCTGAACCTATAGAAGGAGTGAGAAATAAACTTTAGTCGTTTTAAATTAGGTTTGGGAATTGATTTTTGCTGCATGATAATGTAGCCTATTCTGATTGATACCAGTTCTTTTTTCCATACTTATTCTCTCTGAGGTCAAGTCATATCAGTTCTAGTGAGAATGCAAAATATTATTGTTATTTAAAAACATTGATGATAGAGTGGTTGGAAAAAGAGAAAGTAGTTAATAAATTTTTAAAATATATTGGAAAGATCTCATAGAAGGCATATGATAATCATAATAGTGATAATAATGACAGCTAATACTGAGTGAAACTTACCATGTGATAGGAGCTGTGCTGAATACTTCACATACATTATGTTATTTCTCACAACAGCCTTATAAGAAATTATTATTATTATCATCATCATCACTTTATAGATGAAAAAACTGAGGCACATACAGTTTAAATGACTTGTCCAAAGACACACATAAGGACATTTCAAAAGTTTAAAACTGAAAATCAAGTCCCATGGATCTAAAATAGGAAGAAAACTTCACAAAGTTTGTAGAAGATTACAGACGTTGCTCTGGTTGTATTCTCTAAACAATTTTGTATTCAAAGATTAGGCCTTCTGCAGAAAAGATGGAAAATTAAATTCAAAAGCCTATTCAAGGACATTCAGATTCATTACATAATTACCACTGAAATTGCACAGCACCTCATAAAAAAGGAGTTTTGCTATTAAGAGTTTAGAGAAAGCACAAGTATATGTGCAAATTCAGCATTTTAATGGTGTTCTTTTAAAAAAAACATTTTTTTTTTGCAAAACATTACATCAATGGGACAAGATCTTACGTCTGTGTTATACCTGGTCTTTAAATGTACAAAATATCACATCCAACCTGCTGCTTCCATAAACATTTTAATATGACCAATATCACTTTTATTCATGTATTTCATAACTTGCTGATATAACAAGGCAGATTCTTTTAAAATGTAAACAAATTCATAAAGTATAGTTATTTCAGAAATGCCATTAACTTATTTCAGACCATTATCATTACAGTTTGAATTTTATACTGTTAATAATAGGGAACCATTGAAAGATGGATGCCTAAATTAAGGCAAATGTACTTTGGACAGAAAGGAGTAGACATATTTGATATGCATTGAGAGGTAGAATGGATAAGACCTAGGATACAGAACAGGGAAGATTGAATTGAAGGAGGAGGGAAAGATTGGCATGGAGTATGTTCCTGCCCACATATGATAAACCTAACAGAACACCATTATGGGGATTTTGAGGCAACCAAAGAATAGCATAAGAACATCTGGTACATATAGGGACAGATGGTGTATACCTGAAAGAGTTGGGGGCTGATGACATAAGGTAGGAGCAGAGTGCTAAGAGAGAAATGGGAGACTGTTTCCACAGGTTTTCAGAGGGTCAGCTTTATTGTTAGTTCTCATGTGGAGAAACTTGCTTGTCAGCAGATAGGTTTTACTACACAGAGGTAGCACAGTTCATCTTTAAACAGGAGGTTCCTCTTAATTTCTTGCCCCTATCAGTTGTTAAATAGCCCATTCACACTGATTGTCCTTCCTAGTCTAACATTTCTCTAGATTCTCTGTCAGTCTCAGTCGCATGGCTTCCTGGTTAGACATCTTTATGTCTACCATCTATCCGATCACCCAGTTTCACTCACATACCTCTACTCTCTGCTCCCTTCCCTTTTTTGTTGCTGTGATGAAACAAGCTAGTTGGATTAATTCATACTGGTCATGACCCAAATATTGGCTGGACTTCTGATATCTGAAAATAATTTTTATATTTATGCTATAAAATAAAATGTGTATTCCAAACACAGCAGTTTACATTTTCACATTTTTTACATTTTCTCCCCCAAAGAAGGCTTTTTAATGCCTTCTTTCTAATGTGAGTGCTTTTTTTCCTCTGCTGTAAAATTCCTTCTCCTCACCTTCCTAAAGAACTCCTGCTCATCTCTCAATAGCCAACTCCATTGTCACCTCTTCCTTGAAACCTGTTTTGGCTTTTGCTAGGCAGAATGATTAGTTCTTAATCTGTGCTTATAACATCCTGTGCAGTTATCTAAATACCTTATAATCCAGAAAACTGCCTGGTACATGCCCAATTAAACAATCTCCCTCTCTCTTCACACACACACACACACACACACACACACACACACACACACAATTATGTGCCCAATTCAAGGGTGCACAGCACAAAAAGAAAAAAAAAATAACTTCGATAATTCATTCAGCTTAGTCAGGAATCCAGCCTCGCTTTTTTGTCATTTATTCATCTGGGATATATAAATTTTGAGGCACTGGGAACCTCATTCTTTGCCAGATTTTCTCCATTCTCTCTCTCCACCTTCTGAACCTGGCCCATATTAGTATGTGTTAAACTTCATTTCATGCATGTGTATTTATAATACAGTCAAAATTAATAGCCATACATCTTCATATGTCAGTTCTACAAATCTATTGGTTTATATATCTATGCAAAATTCACAAGACACTCTCTTAACACATAACTTAATTCATTTCCCATATCATGTTTTATTATTTGCCTACATCAGAAAGCCTATGTCGCTAAATAACTTACTCTGTGAAATTAGAATACATTTTTCTTTAACTGTCTGTTTGCCTCTGTCCTCTCCTCAAAATAATATTCAGCATCTGCTCTATCCTCTGGGTAAATCAACAGGCAAACTGACAAACGAGAAAACTTGAATAGTGATGATCTTAGTGTTTTTATATAGAAAGACACGTTACTATGGAAACTGTTTTTCTTTGTTTCTCTTCATAACAAAAATCATTTCAACAATATGAGATATTGTATGTCTTGGCATCATGAGGAAAAGGGCAAGTGTGTGTTTTTGAAAGTCAGATATTGAAGGGAGAAAAATGTGTTAGCATACTCCTCTAACTAGTTATCTGTCCCATTTGGCACAAGTGTGCTTATGCTAAACAGTTTCACAATGTTATTTAGTAAAATTTTGTAAGAGAAATATCTAGCTTGAAGAGCATTAGGATTTATATTGCTTAATGGAAGGCTTCTTTTTTAAATGTATTAGGATAGAACTTAGAGAAGACAACTTAGAAATAAGGAAGTTAGAAGTGATTATGTAATACAGTATGTGTCTACATTTGTCTGACATACCACACTATGGGTCAGTTCATTCACCACCAAATACCTGAAAGAAAACTGAAAACAAAAATAATTCATGTAGATTTTGATGTCAGGTGGGAAACACTTGCTATTTTTAAGGCACACGTGATTTTCAATATTGCTTTCCAACTTACTGTCCTTGTTCCCTATGACAGAGAGCAATTAACATTGTCACTAGTAGCTTTTCCTCTCTTGGAGCCACTCCCCCTTGCTGTAAGATTCAACATGTTCTCCAACTCTGCCTAGCCTTCTTTTCCTAGGAGAGTTAGATTTCTAGATATAACTTATAGGGTAAAGAAAGTCCCTAGAGTGCACTCTGCACATTGAAGAACAAAGTCCCCATTGTAAAGCCTTAAGTCAAGTTCAATGATGCATTCCTGTAGAGACCAAAAGTTTTTGAAGGTAACAAAGACAATTCTCTAATTCCACATGAAATAAACATTTCAAAAAGGGGTGAAGCTCTTTCAGGTACCAGAGTGTCAGAGAAAATGTGGAGTCAACAGAGGAAAGGTGGAGTCAAACGAATGGTCTTGGCACTCTGAGAATAAAAATATATCAGATCAGCATTAATCATTTGGAGAACCTTCTCCATAATAGAGTATTCAGGGCTACTAGACCACCTTTGCTTGACACTGTCTGAGCCATGGAACCAGAATTCTATGTCTCATTTGCCTGACCTTATTCTCAGCCTACCTTGGTCATTTCCCTCCAACCATCAACAACTTCTGAATTAATTCAGCTATCTCAATCAGTGCCCTTCTTGACTAGCCAGTTCAAGGTTTAAGGTAGTGAGGCTCTCTATCTGATCTGCTCTTGAATTATTCTTTGCTGACCTCTAGACTCCTGTTTTCAACTACTTCTATCCTGAGATCCCTGAACTGGGAAACCAGTCCCTAGGCTGTTACCACACCAATGTGGCCCATCATTTCAGCAGCAAGCCACCATATTCTGTCTCTCATACCTTGATCTAAATAAAACAGAGACAATAAACTACAATACCAACAAAATTATTGATGCTAATACATTGGATAATTTGCACCTAAGAGGAAGTTTTCCTGTGCTAAACTTCTGAACTACATTTTCTATGTTATTGATGCCTGAAGAAGATTCTAGTAACATTCTGCACATATGTATTACTTTTGGGTTTTGAATAATCAAAAAGATACCTTTTGTGACTGGACATTACCTTTCTATTAAAGAAAACACTAAAAGTTGAAGTACAGTGGTAGACAAACAGAGGCTTTACTTCTGCAACACTACGTGGTGCCCTTTTCAAGTGTGTAAATATTTTCGTCAGCAGTGTTTTGAAGCAAATATGGTCATGTACTTTCACAGTGCTATAGTTTTCGCCACACAAGCATACCTTAATTGTGCCTTTTAAAAAAGATATAATTCACATAGCATAAAATACCATTGTAAATTGTAGGATTCAGTGGTTTGGTATATTAAAAATGTGTAGCTATCACCAACATCTAATTACAGAACATTTTCCTCATCCAAAAAAGGAATACCTTGCCCATTATCAGTGACTCCCCTCCCTATCTTCCCCCTTCCAAGCCCATGAAAACCACTAGTCTACTTTCTATCTGTATGGATTTGTCTTTTTCAAATATTTCATATAAAAATATTCATACAATATGTGGCCTTTTGAGTCCAGTTTCTTTCACTTGAAATAATATTTTCAAGGTTCATTCATGCTATAGCACATATCAATCCTTTTTTTTCCTTTTTATGGCAGAATAATATACCATTGTGTAGATATACCACATTTGCTTATCTAGTCATCATTGGATGGACATTTAGGTTGTTTCCGTGTTTTGGCAGTTTTCAATAATGCTTCTATGAACATTCACGTACAAGATATGTGTGAACACATTTTTAATTCTCTTGGATATATATATATATATATATATATATATATATATACCGGGGAGCTGGGTCACATGATATGTTTGTGTTTAACTTTTAGAGGAACTGCTGAACATTATTACACAGTGGCTGCAACATTTCACAATGACACCAGAAATGTATGAGGATTCCAATTTCTTCACATCCTTGCCAAAACTTGTTATTTTCAGTTTTTAAAATTGTAGCCATCCTACTGGGCATGAAGTGATATCTCATTCTAGTTTTGATTTACATATCCCTGATGACTAATGATGAGAATCTTTTCCTGTGCTTATTGTCCATTTGTATAAATTCTTTGGAGAAATGTCTATTAAATCCTTCGCCCCCTTTTATAATTTAATTGTCTTTTTATTGTTGAGTTGTAAGAGTTCTTTATTCATTCTGGATGGTAGACCCTTATCAGATATATAATTTTCACATATTTTCTCTCATTTTATGGGTCGTCTTTTCAATTTTTTGATAGTGTATTTGGATGCATAAAAGTTTTTAATTTTGATTAAGTCTAATTTATCAATCTTTTTGTTTTGTTGCTTATGCTCTAGATGTCATATCTTAGAAAGCATTACCTAATACAGGGTAAAGAATATTTACTGCTTTATTTCCCCACAAGTTTTATAGTTTTACCTCTTACGTTTATGCCTATGATCCATTTTGAGTTGATTTTTATGTATAGTGTGAAGAGAGCAAAGTCATACTTTTCCATGTGAATATTCAATTATTCCAATAACATTTGTTGGAAAGACTAAATCTTTCCCCATTGAATGGTCTTGGCACCCTTTTTGAAAATCAGTTAACCCAGATAAATGAACTTATTTCTGACCTCGCAATTATATTCCATTGATCTGTATGCCTATCCTTATGCCAGTGCCACACTGTCTTGATTGCTGTAGCTTTGTAGTAAGTTTTAAAATTGGGAAATATGAGTCCTCCACTTTTGCTGTCCTTTTACAAGATGTTTTTTTTGTTATAGTGGATCACTTGCATTTCCATATGAACTTAAGGATCAATTTGTTAATTTTTGAAAAATAGCAATTGGAATTTAGATAGAGATTACATTGACTCTGTACATCAATTTGGGGAACATTGCCAGCTTAATATTAAGTCTTCCAAAGCAGGAATACAGATTATCTTTATATTAACTTATGTTTTCTCTAATTTATTTCAATAATGTTTTGTAGTTTTCTTCTTCTATGACTCCCATATCACATATTTTGATTTTCTTAGTGAGGTCTCATAAGTCTCTTAAGCTTTCTTCACTCTTTTTCATTCTTTGTTTTCTTTTTGTTCCTATTATTGGATAATTTCCAATGACCTATCTTTGAGTTCACTGATCCTTTCTTTTGCTTGATCTAGTTTACTGTTGAGCCCCTCTAGTGAATTTGTCAGTTCAGTTATTGTATTCTTTAGCTCCAAGATTTCTGTTTATTACTTTTGAAATATTTTCTGTCACTTTGTTGAAATTCTCACTTTGTTCCTGCATGTTCTCCTGATTTTGTTGAGCATCTTTATGATGGTTATTTTGAATTCTATGTGAGGTAAATCATATGTCTCCATTTCATTAGGGTTGGGTTCTGAAGAATTATCTTGTCTGTTTGTTTAGAATGTATTTCCAGTAGCCCCTGTAGTGAGGGGCTACTACAAGTGCCTTCATACAAGTTCAAACTGCTGTATTTGTTCTCAGTGGTGCTTAGGTATCTAGAGTATGCTTGGTTTCATCAGCATTCTGAGACAGGTGAAACAGAACCAGTGCCTTTGGCAGCCCCCAGTAATTTGGAACATTGGACATGCAGTCCAACTCTTTCTCCCCCCAAGGAGAAGCTGGGAGCTAGGTGTTTCCTCTCGATCATATGGTACTGTGTCAAGGATAGGGATTATGGTAAGAGTATATTTTCCTACTGGCTTTGATGTGACTAGTTTCATGCTTGCCCAGGGTGTAGAAACTTCTCAACTAGATTCTGGACTTCTCACAAAAGGAATTTGTTCATGTATTGTTGTTGTTTCAGTGTGCCTATGAGGGAAAGTGGGGTCTAGGGTTTCTACCATTTTGACATCACCCCCCGTTTATTCTTTTTTAATGTAGACATTTACAGCTATACATTTCCCTGGAAGCATAGTTCTCTCTGATCCCCATTTGTTTTAGTATGTTATGATTTCATATTTATACTTCTCTAAGTTCTTTTTTTTTCTAATTTTACATGTAATTTCTTTTACCCATTTGTTATTTAAGAATGTGTTGTTACATTTCCACACATTTATGAATTTCCAGAATTTCCTTCTGTTATTGATTTCTAATTGCATTCTGTTCTGGTTGAAGAACATACTTCATGTGATTCCAATCTTTTAACATTTATTGTGACATTTTTACAACCTGACATATGGTCTATCCATATGTTACATGGTAAACTGCTCCATGAACAATTAAGAATACTGTGTATTCTGCTGTTTGTGGGTAGAGAGTTCTATAGATGTCTGTTAGGGCTAGGTTGGTTGATTTATAGTGTTCAAATCTTATATTTCCTTGTTGATCTTCTGATTATTTTTTCTATCCATTATTGAAAGTACATTATTGATGTGTCCAACAATTATTGTTAAACTTCATTTATGTTAGTTTTTACTTCATGTATGTTGGGGCTCTATAGTTAGGTGCACACATGTTTAGAATTGTTATATTTTCTTGACCTTTTTTTGATTATAAAATGTCCCTTTTGTTTCTAATAACAAATTTTGTCTTAAATTCTATTTTAAATTAATTTTTATTGGAATATAGTTGATTTACAATGTTGTGTTAATTTCTGCTGTACAGCAAAGTGAATCAGTTATACATATACATATATCCACTCTTTTTTAGATTGTTTTCCCTTATAGGTCATTACAGAGTATTGAGTAGAGTTCCCTGTGCTATACAGTAGGTCCTTATTAGTTATCTATTCTGTATATAGTAGTGTGTGTATGTCAACCCCAATCTCCCAATTCATCCCACTCCCTCTTTCCCCCTTGATAACCATAAGTTTGTTTTCTACATCTGTGACTCTATTTCTGTTTTTCAAATAAGTTCATTTGTACCTTAAGATTCCACATATAAGTGATATCATATGATATTTTTCTTTGTCTGACTTACTTCACTCAGTATGACAATCTGTAGGTCCATCCATGTCAGTGCAAATGGCGTTATTTTGTTCTTTCTTTATGGCTGAGTAATATTCTATTGTATATATCTACCACATCTTGATATTTGTATAGCCACTCCACCTCTATTTCGGGTACTGTTATCAAAACATATATTTTTCCATCCATTGTTAACAGGGTGCAGAGGTGGTATGACTGCTTGGATCATGGGAACACTGGTAGTACCAAATGTACAGGGAAGCTGGTGGCCATGGGCACAAGAAATATGGCCCTAGTGAGGGCCTTTTCTGGTGCCCAGCTTAAGGCATGTGAGGGCCAGCCCTGGTTGGGGTTTTTCTGGCACCCAAGAGCAGGCTTGTGAGGGCCAGCCCTGAGGGGGCTTCTTTTATTGTCATTAGTAGGCAAGAGAGAGGTTACAATAGTGCCTCCTCCCCCTGCATGTGACTCAGCAGCAGCACCCTGCTTCCATCGCAGTCCAGTCTTCCTTCACAGGCACTCCCTGCTGCCGATTTCCTCCCTCCCATCCCCCCAGTCTATCTCCCTACAGCCAACAGCAGCCCCCAGTCTGGACCTGTTCTCCAATCCCCGCACACTAGCTCCCAGCCCCCTTGCACATCTGTGAACACATGTCCCAGTCCAGGGCACGTAGGGCTGTGGTACAGACCATCTGTGTATTTCTCACTCTGTCCCATCTGCCACAGATCAGCTGTTTCACCATATTCCAATGGCCTCAAATGCTTCCCTTCTGTCCCAAATGATTTCCCTGTCAGAGAGGGGTTTCCCCGAATTTGGAAATCTCTCCTCTGCTTCAGCTCCCCCGCCCCAGGGTGCACGTCCCACCCCTCTTCCTCTCCTCCTCCTTCTCCCTTCTTTTTTTTCCATCCTACCCAGTTATGCAGGGATCTTTATAGTCCTTTCTGGTTTCCAATCTTTTGCTAGTTTTAAGCCGGTGTTCTGTGAGAATTGTTGCATCTATAGATGTATTCCTGATGCATCCATGGAGAGATGAACTGCACGTCCACCTACTCGGCTATCTTGAATCCTCTCTCTTTCCACCTTGATTTAATTCACTAATACTGTGTTTTAAGTCTTCCAGGTATTCATATTTAATTTCACTTTCTTTGTTAAGTATTTTCCATTAGAAAGCTAAACAAATAGAATATTTCATTAGTAGTGGACTTTTACATTTTCTTCATAGAGTCACTGCCATTTATTATATACTAGTGTTTGAAATGAATGTAGGTAGTAGTTTCGAAGACTTAATTTTAGAATTTCAATTTACAGATGTTTATAATGCAGGAGTTATGCATTAAAAATAGTGACTGTATAAACAATTTTTTAAATTTATTATTTTACTCTCTAGATCAATAATTCCTTCCAAATTTCAAATAAAGTGAAATGTACAAAGATTTGAGATTAGCATCTATACCTTTAATTTCTTGGGATCAATTTTGTTATTCTACTATCTTTCTCATATTCTGAAGATGATTAGTCTGGATGATATTAAGTTTTTAGGGCCAAAATAAAGTGGTCCAAAAGTTTTGTGTAGATTTTTAAAATAATTAACCATGCAGCTTTCTTGGCACAAGAAAAAAGCAAAGCAAGTAACTGTATTTCTATTGCTCTAAAAATAAATGTTTTTATTTTCCTATTTGTTTATTTTGCTCTTCTTTCCACTTTTCTTAATATTATGGATTTACACCCAAGAAGCTACACATTTTGAAGAAGTTTCAGTTTATAATTTTATTAATTAATATTTTACCCAGTGAGTTTAATTAGAAAATATTACATGCGATTTAAGTAGAAAAACAGTAGTACAGTTGTAAATTATATTTTTTTGAGAAGTTGAGATCATATGTTTAATTTATAGAAGATTGGAGCTGGTAATATAGAATGGATTTGCCACAAATGGAATTAATTAATGGTGTAGTGAGAATGGAATAATCTGGTTGTGCAGTCATGAATCTCTTTTTAGACAAAGATACATTTGAAAAGCAGAAGGTTTTATTTGTGTATGTATGGACAAAGTTGTATTCTCAATAGGATATAAATTTCATTCTTTTTATTTTTTAAGAAGTTCTAATATAACTTTAGTATAAACAAAAACAATATTTCCCAGTCATATGTAAGGGTTATCTTCATTCATATTTTCCGTTTCCTTCCCAATATTTAGTATTATTTATCCATTAAAAATTGACTCAGTTTTAAAGCCATGTATTTTGGCTATTTATATTCCTTCTAATATATTTAATTTTTTAAAAATATATGCTTACTACAAAAATATTTGCCGGGGCTTCCCTGGTGGTGCAGTGGTTGAGAATCCGCCTGCGGATGCAGGGGACACGGGTTCGTGCACCGGTCCGGGAAGATCCCACATGCCGCAGAGCGGCTGGGCCCGTGAGCCATGGCCACTGAGCCTGTGCATCCGGAGCCTGTGCTCCACAACAGGAGAGGCCACAACAGTGAGAGGCCCGCGTACCACCAAAAAAAAAAAAAAAAAAAGTTTGCCTACATACGTCCTACAATACTCTCACATATTACCAGGGTTAAAGGACCACTTAGTCCTTTAAATGGAGACACCGTTAGCAGTCAACTACTCTCCCTCCATCTTGGTTAAGTTCACAAGTCCTGTGCTATCTGTTGAGAAACATCAAGTAAAATACTCTGTAGAGGGAACTAGGGTGTAATCATTATACAACCTTAGAGCTGGAAAGGTTTCTTGAGATCAATGAGACCAGTGATTTTTTAAAGTTTGTTTGTTAAAGTTGTAAAGCTTGTTAATCAAATCGAATCTTCCACAAACCTCAGTATATAAAAGCAATAACACCTGAGTTGTTTGAGCTGAAACTGGTTATTTATTGAGTAGCTACAATGTGTCAGGTACTATGCTCAACATTTTACAAATGCCATCCCATTTAATCGTACAAGGTCCCAATGAGGAAGGCACTATTATTTGAGGAAACCGAAGTTTTGAGTGAGTACTGTGCCTCAGTTCAATGCCTGTCATTTTCTTATTTGCTCCGCTGTGTTGCATTTTATTACACACTGATCTTAGTACCTAAGAGAGTGCATAAATGACTTTACTATCTGAATCACAACCAAAGGAAAGCTAAGAAAATATTCTTCCGTGATTTGCAGGAAGATGAGCCCACTTGGACCTGAATATTTTTCACTTAGGAGAGCCTAGAATTGATAAGGGAAATCAGTCTAGGCAAAACCTTGGAGCCAGCTGGCAATACTACTGCTTATGAAACCAAAGCCATAGTTGCTGGTTTCCATGTATGAATGCACCCAGCTGGCCTTTCCTGCAGGTCGTAACTTCTTTGAATCGTGAATGCCTTAAGGAAACCAACAATGTCAGTTCTGATATACCCATGTAACAGGTCAGGTAGAGAATTGGACTGAGCATTTGTCAATGTTGATTTTCTGTCCTGCCACCTTTTGTCTCTTGAGATTTCAGATTAATATCACCATTTGAATAGTTTGAGGAAAAACCTTTCACAACTTGATCTTTGTTCCCCTTCAGTATGACACAAAGTGGTGTTGAGAAAAAAGAAGCCACAGAATACATTCATTCAAAAGGATATTTCTTTCTACATACAGCAAGGAGTATAGTCAAGCACAGTCACACATGCAAGATGATGTGAAGAGTAGTCTAGGAACCTCTCAGCCCTAAATGAATGTCCCCATCCAAACGCCATTATGACTTAAATTCCACCATTAGAGATTTATTCCTTTGAAAATTTTCATTTTATATTTCTTCGAATATGTCAGTGAATCTGATAATAATTAATGAAATGATTTATTAACTTTTCTCCTTATATTTCTACAGGTTAAAAGAGGCAAACTCTATATAGAAAGGGAAGGCTAGGTATACCAAAGACAAACTGCTTTTATTAAAATTTTAGGTATATCTGATTCTGTATCTTAAACTATTTGATTCATTTCTCCCATGTTCATAACAATTTTTTCTACTCCGTCCATCTTTTTTTTGCCCAACTAAAATTGAGGTGACTAGATATTCCTTTCCAGCTCTTAAAAGATTTAGAAAATCAAGATGAACACAATACTAGAACTATTCTAATTTGCTACGTTCAGCTGTTTTCTTGACAAAATATTTTACTCTTTCAAAAAGCATCAAGTGAACCAGTATTTACATAAAATAAAACAACTAAAAAAATTGAAATACAACCAAATCAAATTTTCATTAAATAGAACCAACTCACACACTAGTATATTTTCCTAAATTCAGAGCACTTA
Source organism: Physeter macrocephalus (assembly GCF_002837175.3). NCBI lineage: Eukaryota > Metazoa > Chordata > Mammalia > Artiodactyla > Physeteridae > Physeter > Physeter macrocephalus. The sequence continues at coordinate 69,780,577 of NC_041234.1, read as the reverse complement.
TGAAGTTTAATGTCCTGAGCATAAACAGTTCAGTGATTAAAAATACTTCTCAGTTGTCTTTTCCCTCTTCATCCAATTTAATGATTAAGATTTTCTTAAGGATGCTTTTAATGGTCAATTTCAGAATAATTGTTTGGATCCATTATGTCAGTGATACAATTTGATTTTGACAAATACCACAAACTTTTGAAAAATTACCTATACAAGGGCCAAAGTTTAAGATCTTTAACTAGTGTAGTTTTTTTTTTTTTTTTTTTTTTTTGTGGTATGCGGGCCTCCCTTTGTTGTGGCCTCTCCCTTTGTGGAGCACAGGCTCCAGACGCGCAGGCTCAGCGGCCATGGCTCACGGGCCCAGCCGCTCCGCGGCATGTGGGATCCTCCCAGACCGGGGCGCGAACCCGGTTCCCCTGCATCGGCAGGCGGACGCGCAACCACTGAGCCACCAGGGAAGCCCTAACTAGTGTAGTTTTAAAGGATTATTCTCTGATTAAAGTATATTCTTAGAAAAAAAGATGATTTAAAAATTTAACTTCTTTTATGAAGAGGAAAACAAATTTTTTCATGCATGGAGATTTTGTGCATGATTCAGCTCATTCAAAATTTATTTACTTGCCATACAATGATAAAATAAGCAAAAATTTGGACAAAAATAATAGTCACACATTCAAGGTTTAGTGGAATGTCTAAATTTATCAGTCTTCTCAGTGACCTAGGGTCAACATCTATAAAGGTATTTTTAATTCCATTAAGTGATTATTAATAAATAATATTTCTGTTAATGTGGAAAATAGAAATTCTACATAGACAGGCTTTCTATGTTCTATCACTTGACCTGGTTTAATTGTTTTAGATATATTAGTGCATTACCCATCCCACCTCCTTTATTAGCATATCTTTGTAACTACTATGAAAAGTTATTTAAAAATGATCGAAGTTGAACAGTAGTTTTGCCTGCAGCTTGAAAGATTTATTTAACAAAGTGTTATTTAACAAAGGCGGATTATGTAGATTTCAAGTGATTATCAAAATATGAGTCAGCTTCATTTTACCTTCAAGAAGAAAAACAAAAAATAATAAAGGAATAAGAGAATCAGAGAAATGATCAATATAGCAACTGTTGTGATAAAAAAAATTAGAGACAGAAAAGTGGGTCAAAGTTTTCAGATATTATTTATAGATTTCTAAAAACAGCAGGAAGTAGTACTTAAAACCAACAAAAACTCAAATAACACTCTCTTTTAGCTCACCATAAAAACAGTATTACAAATAATCTCTTATAAATAAGATACATAGCTAAAATAATATTACTCAAACCTATAATTTTCCTATAAATAGCCCTATAAACCATCCTTAGGATATTATGCCATTTAATCACTTACACTCAAGAGGAAGCTAATATAATCACCTAGGACTCTCCCCCCCAAAAAAAATCTTAGCTGACAATTTCTTTGTCTTCAGTGTTATATAGTTAATTGTATATCTAAATGGCAATACTGACCTCAAACTATTGGTTACAAAATTCTGAGTAACCTTTGACATAGGCGTGAGTTTTTCACTGATGCTCAAAGGGAAAAAAATGTCAGAGAAACATTTAAAAATGTAAATGTGCTAATTTAGCTGTTTATGAATGGCAAAGCTATATGTTTCTAATAATTACCATGGAAAACAAATGTATATAATTTATTAGAGCATAACATAATATTAAAGTTTAATGAGATTTATTATTTTTGAAATATGTAAAATTAAAGAGAATAAAAAGTTAGTTAAACCTAATGCTATTTACCAATACATACCAGATGCCACTTTTTAACCCTGAAGTGGTTTGGTGATTTGTAGATCAGTTGTCTAAAAATAGACTGGCTCTCTGGATAACTGACATTTTGGAGATTCATTTTAGTTTTTGATCTTCTGTGATTAAGATGGTGAGAAATATCTGATTTCATCCTAATAATGTTGAGTCAGGGTGCCACACTGGCAAGCCAATGTATTACAGAGGATAGAGACCTCATAGGAAAAAAAGGCAGATTTGAAATGAAAGTTCAAAGTGATGCAGAAGTTTCACCTTTTAATATTCACCTTAAGTGAGGATCTCAGCTACCTTGGAAAAATAGGACTTATAGACAATACGGGAGTATTGTCTAGTATACTAGGAATTTTTACCATGTATAGTTCCTTTTGTCATCTCTACAAGATTTATAGAACTCTTTAAAAGTGCTTACAGTGAAACATAAGAGTTTTAAAACAAAACTTGTTTTATGGTGGTCAGTTTTCATTAATGTTCAATGTGTGTTTTCTGCTTGTTGCAGTGTTTTATGTAAGTGCAATAAATCAAGCTTATTTTGTTTTTCAAATCTAGAATATTTTTTCTAATTCTTTAAAGAGAGCTCTATTGACTCACTATGTTGGTGGAATTGGCAATATTTCCTTGCAACTGTATTAATTTTTGCTTCATAAAATGTGAGGCTCTGCTATTCGGTAGCAGAAGGGTAGCACAATGTGCCACCCTAAAATATGCCACTTTGGCATGTGGAGCTGAAGGCAGTCAAGACCCAGTAGACTCAAGAAGAGCTTTTTACCTCCCATTTAACATCCAGGAACCTATTAGTGTATATGGAAAATTAAAAATACTTACTATTTTCTTAATTTATGTACTATTGTTTTTCAGTATTTTAGTTTTCCTTTGCCCCAGTGACTTATTGAAGGTGTCCCTTAATTCCAACAACAAAAACTACATTTTAATCAGAATCTAGAAATTTTGTGGCAGAGTAGATTGTCCTGGGCCATACTATACATAAAAAGGTATTGAGAAAACAGAAGTTAGGAGTTAGCAATTCAAGTCGTCTTATTGACAAATACATTTTTAAATAAATAAGTTCAAAATAGTTTTCTTGAAAATAAATGACCTTTGTATTCAAAGTAAGTGCAAATCAGAAAAAATAGAAAAAGAAGTCATATGACCTTATTGATTTCTCTTTATTTATTTAGTTTTCCTTTAAAACAAGTGTAACAGATCTGGTAAGTTATGGACTGATATCCACAGTAATTGCTAGAAATTAATTAATAGAGACTTACTTGACATTTGGATGTGAGGAGAGATTTTTTCCTAAATGTTTCTTTTACATATTTTGGCATTTGACGTATGATTCATATCTCACTTATGCAAATGTTAAATCTATCATTAGGGATGAATAAGTTATGTGACATTAAATAAGGATTGCCTTCTAATTTCTATACCTATTCCTAAATTCCTTCACCTGACAATTCTTTGCTCAAGTAAATTGATATGTAAGGAAAATAATTAAGAAGTTTTCATTTTATTTAAGTTCTAAAAAATGATTTCTTCAGTCTTCTTCAGTATTGTGTCACTATGTCACAACTTAAGGATGAGTATACTAATATTGAAATTAATTGCATTTTAACACAAGTAACATTCATGTTCTTTATGTCTAATTTCTTAGCTTTAAAATAAATTGGTTTACTGAGTAATGATTGACCTCAACATACTGATTTTTACCATATTCCCAATTTTGCTTTTTAAAAGTCAAATCCTTCTTTGGTGAGATTTAATTGCTTTATATTTAGATTGTGGGTGGGAAAACAATATAGTCGATATGCACAAAGGGATATTGCCTCCTTGAATATTCATTCATACTTATGCATGTGCAGAGGGGGATGACATTCCATCGAAATAGGTAATCATGAATATCATTAGGTAAGAAGACAAGAAGATATTCACTGACCCGTCTTCTCTTTAAGTTCAGGAATAAGAAAAGCAAGACCTTTGGGAAATATCTAAGATTAGGTTTATATCCTAAAAGCAATAAGGAGCTATTGATGGGTTTTAAGCATAAGACTGATGTGGTAATACTTATGTTTCAGAATATTATTGGCTTAGACTTCTGGTTTCTGGTCCAGCATGTAAGGGGTTTGGATGTCAGTTCTCTCATTCACACAGCAAGAAAAAAGCTGAACACACTGAAAATCAGCAACTCTTCTTAGATCCTTCAGAAAGCTGAGGTCGCAGGACAAATGCAGCCCCCAAAATTGAAGAAATAGTGGAAAACGAGAATCATAATTTATCAGAGTAGGAGCTCAGAAGCAGAAAACTCCATGGGAACTGGTGCCAGGGTAGGAAATCCTAATCTGTAACTGATGAATAGCTGGAGGCTCAGTATGGACTACTTTGAAAGTTAAAAACTGCAGGGGAGTGCAGTCTTAGGGAAGCCCCCATACTTTTCATGACTTTTTGAACATCAGAGAAAAAGCCCTTTGTGCCTCCAGCAGGGAGAGGGGAAATACAGCCATTTTAAGATATGCCCAGAGTGTTCAGTTCTTCTTAATAAGGCCCATCCTCAATAGAAACCTAGGTCAGAGCCTAACCTACCTGAGTTTTACCAGGGCCTTAACAATCTGGCAGAAGGGAAATACCCAACTCCAGTACCTTCTAGCCTTCCTGTCACTCCTAAGGGGGCAGGGACAAACAAAACTGAGATATACGTGGAAAGTCATAGGCTAGGGCCAAAGACTCATTAGAAGACTGAGACCTAATCATAGGAATATAGAACACCTCACCTCCCCCACACCTCATCAGCACATCAATAGATATCCTATATAATAACAGAAGAATACAACTGAAAAAAAACGGTGCATCTCAGACAATATTTAAGAAGTCTCTAGGGAAACCCCAGGACAACAGGGAAGACAAAAACAAGGACACCAGTGGAAATTTTAGTCTCTGATACCTGTTGAAATCCTTGGTGTATATACAAAGGTCTTGAAGAGATATTTGTACACCTATGTTGATAGCAGTATTATTCATAATAAGGAAAAGGTGGAAGCAACCTAAGGGTCCATTGTTGGGTGAATGGATAAACAGAATGTGATATATACATACAATAGAATATTATTCAGCCTTAAAAATGAAGGAAATTCTGATACATGTTACATCATGGACAAACCTTGAGGACATTATACTAAGTGAACTAGGCCAGCCACAAAAAGACAAATACTGTATGATTTCACTTATATCCACGTATATGAAATATCTAGAGTAGTCAATTTCACAGAAACATAAAGTAGAAAGGTGGTTGCCAGGGTCTGGGGACAGGGGGGAATGAGGAATTGTATTTTAATGGGTATAGAGTTTCAGTTTTGCAAGATGAAAAGTTCTGGAGAGTGATTGCACAAAATGTGAATATAGTTAACACTACTGAATTAAACACTTACAATCATTAAATTCATTAATTTTATGTTACACATATTTTATCACAATTAAAAAGTCATTTTAATTGACATGAATGTCTATGTAGAAAACTGCAAAGAATTTACCCAAAATAATTTCACTGAACTTATAAATGACTAGCAAATTTGAAGGATACAAGATTAATATATAAAGTCGATTGCTTTCTTATATACCAACAGTTAGCAATTTGAATTAGAAATTAGAAGCATAGTACTATTTATCTTTGACCCCCCCAAAATGAAATCCTTAGTTATAAATCTAACAAAATATGTACAATCAGGAAAACTACAAAACTCTGATGAAAGAAATGAGATGATTCTAAATGAATGAGAGATATTCCATATGCATAGATAGGAAGAGTCCATGTTAACAAGATCTCTGTTCTTCTCACCTTGATTTATAGATTTAATGCAGTCTCAATCCAAATCCCAGCCAGCCATTTTGTGTATTTTGACAAACTGATCCTAAAGTTTATATGGAAAGCAAAAAACCTAGAATTACCAACACAATATTTAAGAAGAACAAAGTTGGAGTACTGACACTAATCGACTTCAAGGCTTCTCATAATGCTACGATAATGAAAATGTTTGAAACTGGTGAAAGAATAGGCAAATGGATCAATGGAATGGAATAGAGAGCCCAGAAATAGAACCACATAAATATAGTCAGCTGATCTTTGACAAAGAAGAAAAGGCAATTTAATGGAGAAAGTATAGTCTTTTCAATAAATTGTGATGGAACAGCTGGACATCTACATGGAAAGGAAGGAAGGAAGGAAGACAGAAAGTAGGTTAATTAATTAATTTAGACAGACTTTACACCATTCACAAAAATTAACTCAAAATGAATCTGAAAACTAAATGTAAAATGCAAAGGTATATTGGGCTTCTCTGGTGGCGCAGTGGTTGAGAGTCCGCCTGCCAATGCAGGGGACACGGGTTCGTGCCCCAGTCCGGGAAGATCCCACATGCCGCGGAGCGTCTAGGCCCATGAGCCATGGCCGCTGAGCCTGCACTTCTGGAGCCTGTGCTCCACAACGGGAGAGGCCACAACAGTGAGAGGCCCGAGTACCGCAAAAAAAAAAAAAAAAGAAAAAAAAGAAAAAAAAAAAAGAAAATGTATAAACCTCCTGGAAGATAACATAGGAGAAACTCTAGGTGACCTAGGGTTTAGTGATGACTTCTTAGATACAACACCAAAAACATGGTCCATAACAAAATTTGATAATTTTTTAATTGAGTATATTTGATTTACAATATTAGTTTCAGGTGTAAAATATAGCAATTAAATTAACAGATTATAGTCCATTTAAAGTTATTATGATAAGTTGGATCCTGGCAACAGCTGCAGCAGCTCTTGTCTTTTGTGGCTCTCCTTGCTCTCTCCTTTTTGCTTCTGGAAACATGGTCTCCAGTGTGGCTATCTCTGAAGGGGTCATCAAAATGTTCAATGACATGAAGATGTGTAAGTTGTCAACACCAGAGGAGGTGAAGAAGGACAAGAAGGTGGTGCTCTTCAGCCTGAGCGAAGACAAGAAGAACATAATCCTGGAAGAGTGCAAGGAGGTAGGTGATGTGGGCCAGACTGTAGACGACCCCTACGCCACCCTTGTCAAGATGCTTCCAGACAAAGGCTGCCACTACGTCCTCTATGAGGCAATCTATGAGACCAAGGAGAGCAAGAAGGAGGACCTGGTGTTCATCTTCTGGACCCCTGAGTGTGTACCCCTTAAGAGCAAAATGATCTATGGCAGCTCCAAGGATGCCATTAAGAAGAAGCTGACAGAGATCAAGATGAATTACAAGCAAACTTGTAAGGAGGTCAAGGACCCCTGCACCTTGGCAGAGAAGCTGGGGAGCAATGCCGTCATCTCCCTGGAGGGCAAGCCTTTGTGAGGCCCCTCCAGCCTCCTGCCTGGAGCATCTGGCAGCTCCAGACCTGCCTATGGGGGTTGCAGGCTGTCCCCTTCCTGCCAGACCTGAGGGACTGGGGGGATCCCAGCAGGAGGAGGGCAGTCCCTTCACCCCAGTTGCCAAACAGCCCCCCCACCCCCTGGATCTTCCTCCTTCTCCCTCCATCCCTGACAGTTCTGGCCTTCCCAAACAGCTTTTGATCTTCTGATTCCTCTTGGGTTGAATCAGATCAAGTTCTCCCTAGGAACCCCTATTTTGGGGGGGCTGTATGTTTTTTTTGACAACACCCCAATTTCCCACCTGTTCCTCCGCTTTCCCATGCTGCCAACGTCTAACCACAATAGTGACTGTGCTTGTCTGTTTAATTCTGTGTATAAATGGAATGTTGTGGAGATGACCCCTTCCTGCACTTCCTGGTTCCCCTCCCCTTTTTCCCCTGGTCACAGCCACTCATGGAAGCAGGACCAGTAAAGGACCTTCAATTCAAAGCACACACATACACACACAACAATACAAATAAATAAATAAATAAAGTTGTTATGAAATATTGACTATATTCCCTGTGATGTACAATATATACTTGTAGCTTACTTATTTTATACATAGTAGTTTGTACATCTTGCCCCTCCCTCCTTCCCTTTCCCCCTGGTAGCCACTAGTTTGTTCTCTATATCTGTGAGTCTGTTTCTGTTTTGTTATATTCATTTGTTTTATTTTTTAGACTCCATATATAAGTGATAACATAGAGTGTTTCTCTTTCTCTATCTGACTTATTTCACTAAGCATAATACCCTCTAGGTCCATCCATGTTGTTGTAAATGCCAAAATTTTATTATTTTTATGGCTGAGTAATATTTCATTGTATATATATACCACATGTTCTTTATCCATTCATCTGTTGATGGATACTTAGGTTGCTTCCACATCTTGGCTATCGTAAATAATGTTGCTATGAACATTGGGGTGCATATATCTTTTCAAATTAGTGTTTTCATTTTCTTTGGATATATACCCAGGAGTGGAATTAGAGGATCATATGGTAGATCTATTTTTGACTTTTTGAGGAACCTCCATACTGATTTCAAAATGGCTTCACCAGTTTACATTCCCACCAACAGTGTACAAGCATTCCCTTTTCTCCACATCGTCGCCAATATTTGTTATTTGTGTTCTTTTTGACGATAACCATTCTGACAAGTGTGAGCTGATATCTCATGGGTTTCATTTGCATTTCTCTGATAATTAGCTATGTTGCACAGCTTTTCATGTGCCTATTAGCCATCTCTACAGCTTCTTTGGGAAACTGTCAATTCAGGTCTTCTGCCCATTTTTTAATTGAGTTTTTTGTTATATTGAGCTGTATGAGCTGTTTATACATTTTGGATATTAACTCCTTATCAGACATGTCATTTGAAAATATCTGTTCCCATTTAATAGTGTCTTTTTCTTTTCTTAATGGTTTCCTTCCCTGTGAAAAAGATTTAAGTTTGATATTGTCCCATTTGTTTAATTTTGCTTTTGTTTCCCTTGCCTGAGAATACAGATCCAAAAAATATTGCTAAGACATATGTCAAAGAGTGTACTGCCTATGTTTTCTTCTAGGAGTTTTATGGTTTCAGGTCTTAAATTTAGGCGTTTAATAGATTTTAAGTTTATTTTGGTATATGGTGTGAAAAAAATGTAATTTCATTCTTTTACATGTAGCTGCCCAGTTTCCCTAGCACCACTTATTGAGCCATACAAATTAAAAATTTTTTTGTTGTAGTTCTATGAAAAATGCCATTGGTATTTTGATAGAGATTTCATTGAATCTGTAGATTGCTTTGTGTAGTATGGTCATTTTAATGATATTAATTCTTCCAGTCCAAAAACATAATATACTTTTCCATCTGTTTGTGTTGTCATTAATTTTATTTATCCATATCTTATAGTTTTTCAAGTACAGACATTTACCTCCTTAGGTAGATTTATTCCTAGGTATTTTATTCTTTTTGTTGTGATGGTAAATGGGATTGTTTCCTTAATTTCACTTTCTGATAGTTCATTGTTACTGTATAGAATAGAAAGACACTTATTTTTATTAAATTTGTATCCTGCAACTTTACCAAATTCATTGATGGACTCTAGTAGTTTTTTGGTGGTATCTTTAACATTTTCTTTGTGTAGTATCATGTCATCTGCAAGCAGTGAAAATTTTACTTCTTTCTTTCCAGTTTGGAATCATTTTATTTTTCTCTTGTCTGATTGCTGTGGATAGGACTTCCAATACTATGTAGAATAAAAGTGGCAAGAATGGGCATCCTTGTCTTGTTCCTAATCTTAGAGGAAATGCTTTGAGCTTTTCAATGTTGAGTATGATGTTAGTTGTGGGCTTATCATAAATGGCCTTTATAATGTTGGGGTATATTCCCTCTATACCCATGTTGTTGAGAGTTTTTGTCATAAATGGATGTTGAATTTTGTCAGAAGGTTTTTCTGCATCTATTGGGATGATCACATGATTTTTTTTTCAGTTCATTAATGGGGTGTATCACATTGATTGATTTGCAGATATAAAACCATACATGCATACCTGAGATAAATCCTACTTGATCATAGTATATGATCCTTTTAATGTATTGTTGAATTCAATTTGCTAATATTTTGGTGAGGATTTTTACATCTATGCTCATCAGTGATATTGGCCTGAATTTTTCTTTTTTAGTTTTATCTTTGTTCTGGGTATCAAGATGTTGCTGTGCTTGTAGAATGAGTTTGGACGTGTTCCTTCTTCTGCAATTTTTTGGAATAATTTTAGAAGAATAGGTGTTAACTTTGTTTGGTAGAATTCATCTCTGTATGAATCAGGTCCTTCGCTTTTGTTTGTCGGGAGTTTTTGTTTGGTTGTTTTGATTTGCTTTGTTTTTATGGATTCAATTTCATTACTGGTCATTGGCCTGTTCATGTTTTCTAGCTCTTTCTGGTTCAGTCTTGGGAGATTGTACACTTATAGCAATTTGTCCATTTCTTCCAGGTTTTCCATTTTATTGGCATATAGTTGTTCACAGTAATCTCTTATGATCTTTTGTATCTCTGTGTTGTAAACTGTAACTTCTTTTTCATTCCTGGTATTATTGATTTGAGACCTCTCTCTTTTTCTTCTTGGTGAGTCTAGCTAAAGTTGTATCAATTGTGTTTATCTTTTCAAACAACCAATTCTTATTTTCATTTGTCTTTTCCCTTGTTTTTTTAAGTTTCTATTTCATTTATTTCTACTCTGATCTTTATGATTCTTTTTACTTCTATTAACTTTGGATTTTGTTGTTCTAATTTTTCTAGTTCATTTAGGTGTAAGGTCAGGTTGATTATTTGCGATTTTTTTTGTTTCCTGAAGTAAGCTTGTATTACTATAAACTTCCCTCTTACAACTGCTTTTCCTGCATCTCACAGAATTTGGTCACTGGGTTTTTGTTTTCATTTGTCTCCAGGTATTTTCTCATTTCCTATTTGATTTCTTCAATGATCCATTGGTTGTTTAGTGGCATATTATTTAGCTTCTATGTGTTTGTGGGGTTTTTTTTGGGGGGAGCGGTATACTTGTTTTACAATGTTGTGTTAGTTTCTACTGTACAGCAAAGTAAAGTAGAATTCCCTGTGTTATACAGCAGGTTTATATACAAAATAGATAACTAATGTGTTTGTGTTTTATTTCTGGTCTCATAGAATTGTGTTTGGAAAAGATGCTTGATATGTTTTCAATTTTCTTAAATTTACAGAGACTTGTTTTGTGCCCTAGCATGTGATCTATACTGGAGAATGTTCCATGTGCAGTTGAAAAGAATGTGTATTCTGCTTCTTTTGGGTGGAATGTTTTATATATATATATATATATATATATATATATGTACAGTAAGTCCCCTACTTACAAACCTTTAAGTTGCGAACTTTCAAAGATGTGAATGTGCATTCATATGCCCAATCACGTAAGTTAGTTCATGTGTCTGGTGTACATTGTCACATGCTTGCATCTTCTACAAGTGGTTATGGTTTTGTGTACTTTACTGTAGAGTACAGTAGTACAGTATCTTTATTTCAAGCCCAGGATGTCCGGAAGCAAGTGTAAAAGCAGCAGTGATGTAGTTGGTACTGCTAAGAAGCACCAGGAATTGGAGGCCCAGAGGAAGGACGAAGAGAGACAAGAGGAAGAAGAAGTAACTGAAGAACAAAAAAAGTTTCATGATGCAGGAAATGGCACGGGGATTTTCTTTATTTGAGGAGGCACTGTTAGTTTTTGAGGCACAGGACACAAGTGTAGAACAGTACACGAAGGTTGCAGCAGCCATTCAAAATGCAATCCAGTTCTACCGTGTCATCTATGACAAGAAATAAAGAGCTACTACCCAGATATCACTGGATTGTTTTCTCAAGAGGATAGATAGAATTGAATCCAGCAAGGAACCAAACCTGTGTCGTAATTTCATTCTTTTACATGTAGCTGCCCAGTTTTTCCAGCACCACTTATTGAAGAGACTGTCTTTTCACCATTATATAATCTTGCCTCCTTTGTCACAGATTAAATTGACCATAAGTGTGTGGGTTTATTTCTGGGCTCTCTATTTTGTTCCATTGATGTATGTATATGTTTTTGTGCCAGTACCATACTGTTTTCATTAACGTACCTTTCTAGTATAGTCTAAAGTCAGTGAGTGTGATACCTCCAATTTTGTTTTTCTTTTTCAAGATTGCTTTGGATATTTGGGGTCTTTTGTGTTTCCATACAAATTAAAAATTTTTTTGTTGTAGTTCTATGAAAAATGCCATTGGTATTTTGATAGAGATTTCATTGAATCTGTAGATTGCTTTGTGTAGTATGGTCATTTTAATGATATTAATTCTTCCAGTCCAAAAACATAATATACTTTTCCATCTGTTTGTGTTGTCATTAATTTTATTTATCCATATCTTATAGTTTTTCAAGTACAGACATTTACCTCCTTAGGTAGATTTATTCCTAGGTATTTTATTCTTTTTGTTGTGATGGTAAATGGGATTGTTTCCTTAATTTCACTTTCTGATAGTTCATTGTTACTGTATAGAATAGAAAGACACTTATTTTTATTAAATTTGTATCCTGCAACTTTACCAAATTCATTGATGGACTCTAGTAGTTTTTTGGTGGTATCTTTAACATTTTCTTTGTGTAGTATCATGTCATCTGCAAGCAGTGAAAATTTTACTTCTTTCTTTCCAGTTTGGAATCATTTTATTTTTCTCTTGTCTGATTGCTGTGGATAGGACTTCCAATACTATGTAGAATAAAAGTGGCAAGAATGGGCATCCTTGTCTTGTTCCTAATCTTAGAGGAAATGCTTTGAGCTTTTCAATGTTGAGTATGATGTTAGTTGTGGGCTTATCATAAATGGCCTTTATAATGTTGGGGTATATTCCCTCTATACCCATGTTGTTGAGAGTTTTTGTCATAAATGGATGTTGAATTTTGTCAGAAGGTTTTTCTGCATCTATTGGGATGATCACATGATTTTTTTTTCAGTTCATTAATGGGGTGTATCACATTGATTGATTTGCAGATATAAAACCATACATGCATACCTGAGATAAATCCTACTTGATCATAGTATATGATCCTTTTAATGTATTGTTGAATTCAATTTGCTAATATTTTGGTGAGGATTTTTACATCTATGCTCATCAGTGATATTGGCCTGAATTTTTCTTTTTTAGTTTTATCTTTGTTCTGGGTATCAAGATGTTGCTGTGCTTGTAGAATGAGTTTGGACGTGTTCCTTCTTCTGCAATTTTTTGGAATAATTTTAGAAGAATAGGTGTTAACTTTGTTTGGTAGAATTCATCTCTGTATGAATCAGGTCCTTCGCTTTTGTTTGTCGGGAGTTTTTGTTTGGTTGTTTTGATTTGCTTTGTTTTTATGGATTCAATTTCATTACTGGTCATTGGCCTGTTCATGTTTTCTAGCTCTTTCTGGTTCAGTCTTGGGAGATTGTACACTTATAGCAATTTGTCCATTTCTTCCAGGTTTTCCATTTTATTGGCATATAGTTGTTCACAGTAATCTCTTATGATCTTTTGTATCTCTGTGTTGTAAACTGTAACTTCTTTTTCATTCCTGGTATTATTGATTTGAGACCTCTCTCTTTTTCTTCTTGGTGAGTCTAGCTAAAGTTGTATCAATTGTGTTTATCTTTTCAAACAACCAATTCTTATTTTCATTTGTCTTTTCCCTTGTTTTTTTAAGTTTCTATTTCATTTATTTCTACTCTGATCTTTATGATTCTTTTTACTTCTATTAACTTTGGATTTTGTTGTTCTAATTTTTCTAGTTCATTTAGGTGTAAGGTCAGGTTGATTATTTGCGATTTTTTTTGTTTCCTGAAGTAAGCTTGTATTACTATAAACTTCCCTCTTACAACTGCTTTTCCTGCATCTCACAGAATTTGGTCACTGGGTTTTTGTTTTCATTTGTCTCCAGGTATTTTCTCATTTCCTATTTGATTTCTTCAATGATCCATTGGTTGTTTAGTGGCATATTATTTAGCTTCTATGTGTTTGTGGGGTTTTTTTTGGGGGGAGCGGTATACTTGTTTTACAATGTTGTGTTAGTTTCTACTGTACAGCAAAGTAAAGTAGAATTCCCTGTGTTATACAGCAGGTTTATATACAAAATAGATAACTAATGTGTTTGTGTTTTATTTCTGGTCTCATAGAATTGTGTTTGGAAAAGATGCTTGATATGTTTTCAATTTTCTTAAATTTACAGAGACTTGTTTTGTGCCCTAGCATGTGATCTATACTGGAGAATGTTCCATGTGCAGTTGAAAAGAATGTGTATTCTGCTTCTTTTGGGTGGAATGTTTTATATATATATATATATATATATATATATATGTACAGTAAGTCCCCTACTTACAAACCTTTAAGTTGCGAACTTTCAAAGATGTGAATGTGCATTCATATGCCCAATCACGTAAGTTAGTTCATGTGTCTGGTGTACATTGTCACATGCTTGCATCTTCTACAAGTGGTTATGGTTTTGTGTACTTTACTGTAGAGTACAGTAGTACAGTATCTTTATTTCAAGCCCAGGATGTCCGGAAGCAAGTGTAAAAGCAGCAGTGATGTAGTTGGTACTGCTAAGAAGCACCAGGAATTGGAGGCCCAGAGGAAGGACGAAGAGAGACAAGAGGAAGAAGAAGTAACTGAAGAACAAAAAAAGTTTCATGATGCAGGAAATGGCACGGGGATTTTCTTTATTTGAGGAGGCACTGTTAGTTTTTGAGGCACAGGACACAAGTGTAGAACAGTACACGAAGGTTGCAGCAGCCATTCAAAATGCAATCCAGTTCTACCGTGTCATCTATGACAAGAAATAAAGAGCTACTACCCAGATATCACTGGATTGTTTTCTCAAGAGGATAGATAGAATTGAATCCAGCAAGGAACCAAACCTGTGTCATCAACGTCAGGCGTGAGTGAAATTGCAGCTTGCCCTCTGTCTCCTATTGCTGATGATCCTTCAGCTCTACCATCTCCCACGTCCTCTCCCTCCTCCAGTCAGTAACTCTTCTTACCTTTTCACTCAATGCCAGCCCCTGTATGCCAGCTGTTATACTGTACTACTGTACTTTTCAAGGTATTGCACTGTAAGATTAAAAATGTTTATTTTTTGTGTTTGTTTTTTATGTATTATTTTCATGAAAATATTATAAACCTTTTATATACAGTACTATATAGCCGATTGTGTTAGTTGGGTACCTAGGCTAACTTTGGTGGACTTACAAACAAATTGGACTTACAGACGCACTCTCTGAATGGAACTTCCTTGAATGTAGGGGACTTACTGTATATAAAGTCTATTTGATCTAATGTGTCATTTAAGAGCAGTGTTTCCTTATTGAATTTCTGTCTAAACGATCTGTTCATTGATGTACTGGGGTGTTAAAGTCCCCTACTATTATCGTGTTCTGTCAATTTCTCCCTTTATATCTGTTAATATTGGCTTTATGTATTTAGGTGTGTCTATGGTCAGTGCATATATATTTACAATTGTTATATCTTCTTGGATTGATACCTTGATCATTATGTAATGTCTTTCTTTGTCTCTTGTAAGAGTCTTTGTTTTAAAGTCTATTTTGTTTGTTGTAAGAATTGCTGCCCTGGCTTTCTTTTGATTTCCATTTGCATGGAATACCTTTTTCCATCCCCTCACTTTCAGTCTGCATGTGTCTTTAGATCTGAAGTGAGTCTCTTGTAGGCAGCATATACCTGGGTCTTGGTTATGTATCCATTCAGCCAGTCTATGTCTTTTGATTGGAGCATTTAGTCTATTTACATTTAAAGTAATTATTGATAAGTATGTATCAATACTTATTGCCATTTTGTTAATTGTTTTGGGGTTGTTTGTCTACTTTGTTTTTCTTCTTTTGTTCTCTTCCCTTGAGATTTGATGACTATTTTTAGTCATATATTTAGGTTACCTTTAGTGATATGTTTGGATTCCTTTCTCTTTTTGTGTTTGTGTATCTATTATAGATTTTGGTGTGGTTACTGTGAGTTTTACATATATAAGTGTGTGAGTGTGTGTGTGTATAAAATTATTTTAAGTTACTGATCTCTTAACTTCAAATGCATTTCAACAAGCCTGCATTTTCCTCCCCTCCCCCGCAAGTTTACTGTTTTTGTCATCACATTTTACATCATTTTGTTTTCTGTATCCCTTAACTACTTTTTGCAGATATAGATGATTTTTACTACTTTTTTCTTTTAACCTTTCTACTAGCTTTGCACATAGTTGATTTACTTCCTTTACTGTATATTTTCCTTTACCAATGAGCTTTTTCCTTTCATACTTTTCATGTTTCTAGTTGTAGCCTTTTCTTTTTTGCTTAGAGAAGTCCCTTCAACATTTCTTGTAAAGCTGGTTTGGTGTTGCTGAACTCTTTTAGCTTTTGCTTGTCTGTAAAACTTTTGATCTCTTCATTAAATCTGAATGAAAGCCTTGCTGATAGATTATTCTTGTAGGTTTTTCCCTTTCATCACTTTAAATATATCGTTCCACTCCCTTCTGGCCTGCAGGATTTCTGCTCAAAAGTCAGCTGACAGCATTATGGGAATTCCTTTGTATGTAACTTGTTGCTCTTCCCTTGCTGTTTTTTGTTTTTTGCGGTACGCGGGCCTCTCACTGTTGTGGCCTCTCCCATTGCAGAGCACAGGCTCCAGACGTGCAGGCTCAGTGGCCATGGCTCACGGGCCTAGCAGCTCTGCAGCATGTGGGATCTTCCCGGACCGGGGCATGAACCCGTGTCCCCTGCATCGGCAGGCGGACTCTCAACAACTGCGCCACCAGGGAAGCCCCCCTTGCTGTTTTAATATTCTCTCTTTATCATTTGCCACTTTAATTACAATGTCTTGATGTGGTCATCTTTAGGATGATCCTTTTTGTCCTTCCTGAATTGAGATGTCTGTTTCCTTTCCCAGATAGGGGACTTTTCAGTTATTATGTCTTCAAATATGTTTTCTGCCCTTTTCTTTCTCTCTTCTCCTTCTGGGACCCCTACAATGTGAATATTAGTGAGCTTGATGTTGTCCCAGAGGTCTATTAAACTGTCCTCTTTTCTTTTTATTCTTTTTTATTTTTTCTGTTTAACTTTAGTGATTTCCACTACTCTCTCTTCCAGCTCGCTGATCCATTCCTCTGTATCATTTAATCTACTGTTGATTCTTTCTAGTGTATATTTCATTTCAGTTATTGTATTCTTTAGCTTTTTTGGTTCTTCTTTATATCTTCTAACTCTTTTAAAAATTTCTTTCTGTGTTCATGCATTCTCCTGAGTTCTTTGATCATCTTTACAATCATTACCTTGAACACCTATTGGATAGATTGGCCTTTTCCACTTCACTTAGTTCTTCTGAAGTTTTATCTTGTTTCTTCATTTGGAACATGTTCCTCTATTTCCTCATTTTGTCTGGTTTGCTGTTTTTATTTCTATGTATTTGGTAGGTTGGTTATTTTTCCTGACCTTGGAGAAGTAGCTTTTTGTAGGAGATGTCCTATGCATGTTAACAGCACATTCTCCTCTGGTCACCAGAGCGATATGCTCTAGTTGTGCATTCTGTGTGGGCTGTGTGGGTCCTTCTGTTGTGGTGGACTGATTATGTGTGCAATCTGGTAGGTGTGGCTGGCCCCTGGACCAGTTGGTTGCCAGACTCTGCCTTGTGTAGAGGCTGCTGGCTGCTCATTGGCAGGCTGGGTCACAAGGCATTTGGCTATGGAACTCTAGGGGTCCTGGGGATAGTGCTGGCTCACTGGTGGGCAGAGCCACATTCTGGTGTGAGTGATTGTGAGCACAGGATCCTTGGATCTAGCTTCAGCCTACTCTTGGGTAGAGCCAGTTCCTGACATGGATGGCTGCAGGCTCTGGAGTGTCCCTAGGCTGGTGCTGTCCTGCTGTTGAATGGGACTGAGGCTCAGGGGGTCCTGGGGCTAGTGATGATTAATTGGTTGTTGGAACTCTGGGAACTGGTCCCAGTGTCTATGGCTACAGGGCTCTTTGTGTCTGGAATCTGTTGTCAGCCCACTGGTTTGGGGGGGCTGGTTCCTGGAGATGCTGACTGAGGGTCTCAAGGTGTTCCAGAGCTGGTGTTTGTATGTTGGTGGGAAGGACCAGGGCCTGGGAGATTCTGAGGTTGGTGCTGGCCTCCTGGTGTGTTGGCTGGGTCATAACAAGTCAGGCTATGGGGCTGTGTGGTCATGGGGCTGGTGTCTGCCTGCTAGTGGGTGGGGTTGGGGCTCAGGGGATCCTAGGGCTGATTCCTGCTCCTCAGTGGGTGAAGCCAGGTCTTTGGCTAATACCAGCCCACTGGCAGGCAAAGCTGGGTCTTTGAGTCTCTGGCTCCAGGGCCCAGGGGTTCCCGAGCTTGTGTTGGACTGATTGAGGTTGGGGCTGAAGCCCAGGAAGTTCTGAGGCTAGTGCTTGCTCACTGTTGGTTGGAGCCTGATCCTGGGATCTCTGGCTACAGGGCCCTGGGTATCCTGGAGCTGGTGTTGGCCTGCTGGTGGATGGGACCAGCTCTTGACACAGCTGGCTGTGGAGTTCAGTGTGTCCTAAAGATTGTGTCAGCCAACTGGTGGGAGGTACCAGATCCTGGAGTAGCTAGTTGAAGGGCCCAAGGTGTCTCAGAGCTGGTCTTTGTCTGCTGATGGATGGGGCTGGTTCCTGACAAGGCAGGCTGTGGTGCTGCAGTGGTCCTGGGGCTCATGTCCACCTGCTGGTGGGCATGGCCAGAACACAGGGGCCCCAGAGTTTGTACCTATCCACTGGTGTGTGAGGCTGGTCTCAGGGCTAGTGTCAGCCCTCTGATTGGTGGGTCTGAGGCCTAGGGGCTTTGGGGGCTAGTGCCAGCTCACTGGTCAGTGGAGCCAGTACCAGGGTCTCTGGCTGAAGAACCCTCAGTTTCCCAGAGTTGGTGTTGTGACCCACTGATGGGGCAGGGCTGGGACCTATGGTGTACTGGTGTTGGTGCCTGCCCGCTGGTTGGTGGAGCTGGGTCCTGGAGTTAGTGCCTGCACACAGGTGTCTGGGGCTGGGTCCTGGGTTCTCTGGTGAACAGAGACATGTCCCAGGGTGGCTGTGGGTGCAGGGAGTTTTAAGGCAGCCTCCCTGCTAGTTGGTGGGGCCATGTCCCTGTCCAGCTTATAGCTTGGCCTAAGGTGTACCAGTACTAGTGCCAACAGGCCAGTAGGCAGGGTTGGGTCCAAGTGCTAAGCTAGAGGAAAGATCCAAAATGGTGCTTTCCAGTACCAGTGTCCATGTGGTAGAATGAGTTCCCAAGAATGGCTATCACTAGTGTCTATGTCACCTGGGTGAGCTCCAATTGCCTCTTGCCTCTTCAGGAGCCTCTCCAAGATCAGGAGGTAGGTCTGACACAGGCTCCTTTCAAATTACTGCTTCTCCTCTGAGTCCTGGAGTGTGTGGGATTTTATGTGCACCCTTTAAGAGTGGAGTCTCTTTTTCCCTCCAACCCTCTGGGTCTCCCCAAAATAAGCCCCACTGGCCTTCAAAGTCAAATGTTCTGGCGGCTCGTCTTCCTGGTGCAGGATCCCTGGGCTGGGGAGACTGATGTGGGGCTCAGACCTGTTGCTCCTTGGGGAGAACCTCTGCAATTAAAATAATCCTCCATTTGTGGGTCCTCCACCCAGGGGTATGGGTCTTGACTATTCTGCCACTCCACACATCTTACCTGTCTTGTGGTTCCTTCTTTATATCTTTAGTTGTAGATCTTTTCTGCTGGATTCTACTCTTTCTCATCAGTACTTGCTCTGTAAATAGTTACAATTTTGGGTTGCCCATGAGAGGAGGTAACCTCAGGGTCTTCCTAATACTCCATCTTGGCCAAGCCAAAAATTTGATAACTTGAACTTCATTAAAATTAAAAACTTCTGCTTGCAAAACACACTGTTAAGACAATGCAGACAAGACACAAAATGGGAGAAAATCTTTTCAAAACACATATCACGTAAAGAACTGGTGTCCAAAAACCACGAAGAAATTTTAGTGTTAGTGGTTCCAAGCTTTTCACAAAGATACCTTTTTAAAAATAAATTTTATTGGAGTATAATTGCTTTACAATGTTGTGATAGTTTCTGCTGTACAGTGAAGTGAATCAGCTATACATATACATAAATCCCCTCCCTCTTGGACTTCCCTCGGCCCCCTTCCCCCCAATCTAGGTCATCACAGAGCACTGAGCTGAGTGAGCTCCCTGTGCTATACAGCAGGTTCCCACTAGCTATCTATTTTACACATGGTAGTGTATTTATGTCAAACCTAATCACCCAATTCATCCCACCCTCACCTTCCCCCTGTGTCCCACATCCATTCTCTATGACTGCCTTTCTATTTCTGCCTTGCAATTAGGTTCATCTATACCACTTTTCTAAATTCCACATATATGTGTTAATATACTATATTCGTTTTTCTCTCTCTGACTTAATTCACTCTGTATGGCAGACTCTAGGCCCATCCACATCTCTACAAATGACCCAATTTCATTTCTTTTTATGGTTGAGTAATATTCCATTATATATATGCACCACATCCTCTTTATCCGTTCATCTGTTGATGGACATTTAGGTTATTTCCATGTCCTGGCTATTGTAAATAGAGCTGCAGTGAACACTGGGGTACATGTGTCTTTTTGAATTATGGTTTTCTTTTTTTTTTTTTTTTTTTTTTTTTTTTTTTTTTTTTTTTTTTTTTTGGTGGTATGCGGGCCTTCCTCTGTTGTGGCCTCTCCCGTTGCGGAGCACAGGCTCCGGACGCGCAGGCTCAGCGGCCATGGCCCACGGGCCCAGCCGCTCCGCGGCATGTGGGATCCTCCCAGACAGACCGGGGCGCGAACCCGGTTCCCCTGCATCGGCAGGCGGACGCGCAACCACTGCGCCACCAGGGAAGCCCTTGAATTATGGTTTTCTTAAGGTATATGCAGAATAGTGAGATCGCTGGGTCATATGGTAGTTCTATTTTTAGTTTTTTAAGGAACCTCCATATTTTCACCACAGTGGCTGTATACCCATCAACAATTCATGAGGGTACCATTTTCAGCACACCTTCTCCAGTATTTATCGTTTGTAGATTTTTTGATGACAGCCATTCTGACTGTTTTGAGGGGATACCTCATTGTAAATTTGATTTGCATTTCGCTAATAATTAGTGCTGTTGAGCATCTTTTCATGTGCCTCTTGGCCATCTGTATTTCTTCTTTGCTGAAATGTCTATTTAGACCTTCTGCCCATTTTTTCATTAGGTTGTTTGTTTTTTTGATATTGAGCTGCATGAGCTGTTTGTATATTTTGGAGATTAATCCTTTGTCACTTGCTTCATTTGCAAATATTTTCTCCCATTCTGAGGGTTGTCTTTTCATCTTATTCATGGTTTCTTTTGCTGTGCAAAAGCTTTTAAGTTTCATTATGTCCCATTTGTTTATTTTTGTTTTTATTTTCATTATTCTAGGAGATGGATCATAAAAGATATTGCTGTGATTTATGTCAAAGAGTGTTTTCCTATGTTTTCCTCTAAGAGTTTTACAGTGTCTGGTCTTACATTTAGGTCTTTAATCCATTTTGAGTTTATTTTGTTTTATGGTGTTAGGGAGTGTTCTAATTTCATTCTTTTACATGTAGTTATCCAGTTTTCCCAACACCATTTATTGAAGAGGCAGTCTTGCCTCCACTGTATATTCTTGCTTCCTTTGTCATGGATAAGGTGACCATAGGTGCATGGGTTTATCTCTGGGCTTTCTTTCCTGTACCATTGATCTATATTTCTGTTTTTGTGATGGTACCATACTGTGCTGATTACTGTAGCTTTGTAGTATAGTCTGGAGTCAGGAAGCCTGATTTCTCTAGCTCCATTTGTCTTTCTCAAGATTGCTTTGGCTATGTGGGGTCTTTTGTGTTTTCATACAAATTGTATAAATTTTTTTTCTTATTCTGGGAAAAACGCCATTGGTAATTTGATAGGGATTGCATTGAATCTATAGACTGCTTTGGATAGTATAGTCATTTTTGCAATATTGATTCTTCCACTCCAGGAGCCAGGTATATCTCTCCATCTGTTTGTGTCATCTTGGATTTATTTCATCACTGTTTTATAGTTTTCTGAGTGCAGATCTTTTGCCTCATTAGGTAGGTTGATTCCTGGGTATTTTACTCTTTTTTTTTTTGTTGCAGTGCTGAATGGGATTGTTTCCTTAAATTCCCTTTCTGATCTTTTGTTGTTAGTGTATAAGAATGCAAGAGATTTCTGTGCATTAATTTTGTATCCTGCAACCCTACCAAATTCATCGCTTAATTCCATTAGTTTTCTGGTGGCATCTTTAGCATTTTCTATGTATAGTATCATATCATCTGTAAATAGTGACAGTTTTACTTCTTCTTTTCCAATTTGTATTCCTTTTATTTCTTTTTCTTCTCTGATTGCCGTGGCTAGGACTTCAAATACTATGTTGAATAATAGTGGCAAGAGTCTATATCCTTGTCTTGTTCCTGATCTTAGAGGAAATGCTTTCCAATTTTAATCATTGAGGATGATGGTTGCTGTGGGTTTGTCATATATGGCCTTTATTATGTTGAGGTAGGTTCCCTCTGTGCCCACTCTCTGGAGAGTTTTTATCATAAATGGATGTTGAATTTGTCAAAAGGTTTTTCTGCATCTATTGAGATGAACATATGGTTTTTATTCTTTAATTTGTTAATATGATCCATCACATTGATTGATTTCCATATATTGAAGAATCATTGCATCCTGGTATAAATCACACTTGATCATGGTGTATGATACTTTAAAAATTTTTTTTTAATATCTTATTTATTTTTTTAACATCTTTATTGGAGTATAATTGCTTTACAATGGTGTGTGGCTTTCTGCTTTAGAACAAAGTGAATCAACTATACATATACATATATACCCATATCTCCTCCCTCTTGCGTCTCCCTCCCACCCTCCCTATCCTACCCCTCTAGATGGTCACAAAGCACAGAGCTGATCTCCCTGTGCTATGTGGCTGCTTACCACTAGCTATCTATTTTACATTAGTAGTATATATAAGTCCATGCAAATCTCTCACTTCATCCCAGCTTATCCTTGCAACTCGCCATGTTCTCAAGTCCATTCTCTACACCTCTGTCTTTATTCCTGTCCTGCACCTAGGTTCTTCATAACCATTTTTTTAAAAATTCCATATATATGTATTCGGTATTTGTTTTCCTCTTTCTGATTTACTTCACTCTATATGACAGACTCTAGGTCCATCCACCTCACTGCAAATACCTCAATTTCGTTTCATTTTATGGCTAATATCTCATTTTATATATGTACCACATCTTTATCAATTTATCTGTCGATGGACACTTAGGTTGCTTCCATGTCCTGGCTATTGTAAATAGAGCTGCAGTGAACATTGTGGTACATGACTCTTTTTGAATTATGGTTTTCTCAGGGTATATGCCCAGTAGTGGGCTTGCTGGGTCATATGGTAATATTATTTTTTATTTTTTTAACATCTTTATTGGAGTATAATTGCTTTACAATAGTGTGTTAGTTTCTGCTTTACAACAAATTGAATCCATTATACATATACATATGTCCCCATATCTCTTCCCTCTTGCATCTCCCTCCCTCCCACCCTACTTATCCCACCGCTCTAGGTGGTCACAAACCACCTAACTGATCTCCCTGTGCCATGCGGCAGCTTTCCACTAGCTATCCACCCTACTTTTGGTAATGTCTATATGTCCATGCCACTCTCTCACTTCGTCACAGCTTTCCCTTCCCCCTCCCCATATCCTCAAGGCCATGCTTTAGTAGGTCTGTGTTTTATTCCTGTCTTACCCCTAGTCTCTTCATGACATTTGTTTTTCTTAGATTCCATATATATGTGTTAGCATACGGTATTTGTTTTTCTCCTTCTGACTTACTTCACTCTGTATGACAGACTCCAGGTCCATCCCCCTCACTACAAATAACTCAGTTTCATTTCTTTTTATAGTTGAGTAATATTCCATTGTATATATGTGCCACATCTTCTTTATCCATTCATCTGTTGATAGACACTTAGGTTGCTTCCATATCTTGGCTATGGTAATTTTATTTTTAGTTTTTCAAGGAACTTCCATACTATTCTCCATAGTGGCTGTATCAATTTACGTTCCCACCAACAGTGCAAGAGTGTTCCCTTTTCTCCACACCCTCTCCAGTATTTATTGTTTGTAAATTTTTTAATTATGGCAATTCTGACTGGTGTGAGATGATATCTCGTTGTAGTTTGGATTTGCATTTCTCTAATGATTAATGTTGTTGAGCATCCTTTCATGTGTTTGTTGGCAGTCTGTATATCTTCTTTGGAGGAATGTCTACTTAGGTCTTCTACCCACTTTTGGATTTGGTTGTTTTTTTTTTTGGACATTGAGCTGCATGAGCTGCTTGTAAATTTTGGAGTTAATCCTTTGTCAGTTGCTTCATTTCCAAATATATTCTCCCATTCTGAGGGTTGTCTTCTCATCTTGTTTATGGTTTCCTTTGCTGTGCAAAAGCTTTTAAGTTTCATTAGATCTCATTTGTTTATTTTTGTTTTTATTTCCATTTCTCTAGGATGTGGGTCAAAAAGGATCTCCCTGTGATTTATGTCATAGAGTGTTCTGCCTAGGTTTTCCTCTAAGAGTTTGATAGTGTCTGGCCTTACATTTGGGTCTTTAACCCATTTTAGTTTATTTTTGTGTATGGTGTTAGGGAGTGTTCTATTTTCATTCTTTTACATGTAACTGTCCAGTTTTCCCAGCACCACTTACTAAAGATGCTGTCTTTTCTCCACTGTATAATCTTGCCTCCTTATCAAAATTATGGTGACCATATGTGCATGGGTTTATCTCTGGGCTTTCTATACTGTTCTATTGATCTACATTTCTGTGTTGTGCCAGTACCATACTGCCTTGATTACTGTAGCTTTGTGGTATAGTTTGAAGTTGGGAGCCCGTTCCTCCAACTCCATTTTTCATTCTCAAGATTGCTTTGGCTATTCAGGGTCTTTTGTGCATACATATGAATTGTAAAATTTTTGTTCTAATTCTGTGAAGAATGTCATTGGTACCTCAATAGGGACTGCATTGAATCTGTAGATTGCTTTGGGTAGTAGAGTCATTTTCATAATGTTGATTCTTCCCATCCAAGAACATGGTATATCTCTCCATCTATTTGTATCATCTTTAATTTCTTTCATCAGTGTCTTATAGTTTTCTGCATAAAGGTGTTTTGTCTCCTTAGGGAGGTTTATTCCTAGGTATTTTATTCTTTTTGTTGAAGTGGTAAATGGGAGTGTTTCTTTAATTTCTCTTTCAGATTTTTCATCACTGGTGTAGAGGAATGTGACAGATTTCTGTGCATTAATTTTGCATCCTGCTACTGTTCCAAATTCATTGATAAGCTCTAGTAATTTTCTGGTAGCATCTTTAGGATTCTCTATGTATAGTGCCTGCAGACAGTGACAGCTTTACTTCTTTTCTGATTTGGATTCCTTTCTTTTTTCTTTTTCTTCTCTGATTGCTGTGGCTAAGACTTACAAAACGTTGTTGAATAAAAGTTGTGAGAGTGGGAAACATTGTTCTGTTCCTGATCTTAGTGGAAATGGTTTCTCTTTTTCACCATTGAGAACCATGTTGGCTGTGTGTTTGTCATATATGGCCTTTATTATGTTAAGGTATGTTCCCTGTATGCCTGTATGTTGGAGGGTTTTTATCATAAATGGGTGTTGAATTTTGTCAAAAGCTTTTTTTGCATCTATTGGGATGATCATATGGTTATTATCCTTCAATTTGTTAATATGGTGTATCACATTGATTGATTTTCATATATTGAAGAATCCTTGCATTCCCAGGATAAACCCCACTTGATCATGTTGTATGATTGTTTTAATGTGCAGTTGGATTCTGTTTGCTAGTATTTTGTTGAGGATATTTGCATCTATGTTCATCAGTGATGTTGCCCTGTAGTTTTCTTTCTTTGTGACATCTTTGTCTGGTTTTGGCATTAGGGTAATGGTGTCCTCATAGAATGAGTTTGGAAGTGTTCCTCCCTCTGCTATATTTTGGAAGAGTTTGAGAAGGACAGGTGTTAACTCTTCTCTAAATGTTTCACAGAATTCGCCTGTGAAGCCACCTGGTCCTGGGCTTTTGTTTGTTGGAAGATTTTTAATCACAGTTTCAATTTCAGTGGTTGTGATTGGTCTGTTTATATTTTCTATTTCTCCCTGGTTCAGTCTTGGAAGGTTGTGCTTTTCTAAGCATTTGTCCATTTCTTCCAGGTTAATCATTTTATTGGCATATAGTTGCTTGTAGTAATCTCTCATGATCCTTTGTATTTATGAACTGTCAGCAGTATGGAGGTTCTTTAAAAAGCTAAAAATAGAACTGCCATACCACCCAGCAGTCCCACTACTGGGCATATACTCTGAGAAAACCATAATTCAACAAGAGTCATGTACCAAATTATTCATTGCAGCTCTATTTACAATAGCCAGGACATGGAAGCACCCTAAGTTTCCATCAACAGATGAATGGATAACGAAGATGTGGCACATATATACAATTGAATATTACTCAGCCTTTATAAAAAAGAAACGAAGTTGCGTTATTTGTAGTGAGGTGGATGGACCTGGAGTCTGTCATACAGAGTGAAGTAAGTCAGAAAATGAAAAACAAATACCGTATGCTAACACATATACATGGAATCTAAAATAAAAAATTAAAAAATGGTCATGAAGAACCTAGGGGCCTGATGCGTATAAAGACACAGACCTACTAGAGCATGGACTTGATGATATGGGGAGGGGGAAGGATAAGCTGGGAGAAAGTGAGAAAGTGACATGGACATATATACACTACGATATGTAAAAGAGATAGCTAGTGGGAAGCAGCCGCATCACTCAGGGAGATCAGCTCAGTGCTTTGTGACCACCTAGAGGGGTGGGATAGGGAGGGTGGGAGGGAGGGAGATGCAAGAGGGAAGAGATTTGGGGACATATGTATATGTATAACTGATTCACTTTGTTATAAAGCATAAAGTAACACACCATTGTAAAACAATTTTACTCCAATAAAGATGTTTAAAAAAAATCTCTGGGAATTGTTCAAATGACATGCAGTAAATGAAAAGCAAAATTTGTTCAAGAAAATCTACTAAAATTCAGTAAGAATAGTGAGACTTTCTGGCATTTGAGCCATGACCAGTTCCCTATTCCTAGGTCAGCCTGATTGAAGTTCCACTCTGGGTGGATGTGGGTAAGAAGACAGTTCATTTTCTACCCTAACCTCTTCATTAAGGGCTACCTATATGTATTGGTTGAATTGTGTCCCCCAAAATGATATATTCAAGTCCTAGTCCCTGCTACCTCTACAAGTTACCTTGTTTGGACTTAGTCTTTGCAGGTGTATTTAAGTTAAGAGATGGTCCACCTGGATTAGGGTGGGCCTTATATCATCAGGGGTGTCATCATATGAGAGACAGGAAAATTTGTTACACAGAAACTCAGAGGAAACACAGGGAAGAAGGACATGTGGTGTAAAAAGCAGTGATTGGAGTGATGCAGTTACAAGCCAAGTAATGCCAAAGAGTTCTGGCAACCATCAGAAACAAAGAAAAGACAAGGAAAGAATCTTTCCAGAGCCTTCAGAGGGAGTATGGCCCTACCATTATGTTGATTTCATTACTTTTGGCCTCGATAACTGTGGTTTTAAGCCACTCATTCTGTTGTATTTTGTTATGGCAGCCCTAGGAAATTAATACCACATATCTCGCCAGGAGGGGCCAGCTTCCAGCTGCTCTAAGCCCCTCCAAGGTGAATAGATTAAATTTCTGGTGAATGCAGCCAAGAGGTTGGTGGCTCAGTTCCTCCACCCAGACCATGCCCTAAGGATAGAGGCTCTACTCCAGTCATGAGAGGTTGAGAATATAGGGGCCCTGATCATCCTCACTCCACCTCAAGTTAAACTCAATAACAAAAGACAACTCATGAAAGTGGCCAAAGGATATGAATAGACAGTTCTTCAAAGAAGATATACAACTAACCAATAAGCACATTAAAAGATGCTCAACATCATTAGCCATGAGAGAAATGCAAATCTAAACCACAAGGAGATACCACATCACACACACTAGGGTGGTTTTAATAAAAAAGACAGAGGATAACAAGTATTAGTAAGAATGTGGAGAAATTAAAACCCTCATGCACTGACAGTATGGATGTAAAATGTTGCAGCCACTTTGAAAAACAGTCTGGCAGTTCCTCAAAATGTTAAACATCATGTTACTTATGACTCAGCAATTCCACTCCTAAAGATTTGAAGACATTTGCTCAAATAAATGTTCGTACATAAGTGTTCATATTGGCAGTATTCACAACAGCAAAAAGGTGGAAACAGCTCAAATATCCATCGATGAATGAATAAACAAGTAGTGGTATATCCATACAGTGGAATATTATTTGACCATAAAAGTGTATTAAGTAGTATACATGTTGCAACATTGCTAAAACATGAACACATTATGCTAAGTGAAAGAAGCTTGACACAATAGGCCATGTATTGTATGATACTATATACATGAAATGTCCAGAATAGGCAAATCTACTGAGATAGAAGGTAGATTAGTGGTTGCATATGGCTAGGGGGAATGAGAGTATTGTTAGGGGATGGCTATGTGTTGTGGGTTTTCTGTTGGGCAATTGAACATATTCTAAATCTGATTGCTGTGATGATGTACAACTCTTTGAGGGTACTACAAGCCATCAAATTATATCTTAATAAAGCTCTTAAAATACTATCTGTTATTAGTAGTGACTGTTGGGTTTAAGAATGAAAATAAATTTATCTCTTGTAATATTTGGGTGAGCAAGATTAATATATATGTGTATCAGTCTTCATCAATGATATATATGTATATATGCATCAATCTTGATCACCTAAATATTAGAATATATATTTACTTGGTGTTAAAAGTCATTTTACTTTATTGTATTGTATTTATTTTATTTTATTTTTCATTCCACAAATATTTTTTGAGCACTTAAAAGATAATGTTTGGTCACTTTTCTCCATTCACTTTTCTCTATCACTATCACCCCAATTTTTTTTTCCTGAGGATATATTACTTTCACAGAAAATAAAATAAAGTTTCTTAGAAGGATACTTTTTTTGCAAAGAATAAAGTGCTGGCTAGAAGAAATGAAAATAGGATTCTTAACTAATTTGCTATGCTATGTTAAGAACCAAAGGAAATTAATATTGGAAAGGGGAGAAGAAATATCCCTTTTTTCCATTTTATTTTTTGACATACAAAAAGCTGTATATAAATAAGGTGTAAAATTTCTTGAGTTTGGAGATAAGCGCACACTCATGAAACCATCACTAGAATTTATGCCATAAACCTATCCATCACCTTGAAATGTTTCTTCCTGTCATCTTATTTATTATTATTGCTTTTTGTGATAAGAACACAACACAAGATTTACCCTCTTAGAAAAATTTTAAATATATAATACAATATTTTTAATATTTTTATTGGAGCATAATTGCTTTACAATGGTGTGTTAGTTTCTGCTTTATAATATAGTGAATCAGTTAGTTTCTGCTTTATAATAAAGTGAATCAGCTATACATTTACATATATCCCCATACTTCCTCCCTCTTGCATCTCCCTCCCACCCTCCCTATCCCACTCCTCTAGGTGGTCACAAAGCACATAGCTGATCTCCCCGTGCTATGCAGCTGCTTCCCACTAGCCAACCATTTTACATTTGATACTGTATATATATCAATGCTAGTCTCTTATTTCGTCCCAGCTTCCCCTTCCCCCACTGTGTCCTCAAGTCCATTCTCTACGTCTGCGTCTTTATTTCTGCCCTGCCACTAGGTTCATAAGTACCGTTTTTTTTAGATTCCATATATGTGCATTAGCCTCTTTGACAAAGGAGGCAAGAGTATACAATGGAGAAAAGACAGCCTCTTCAATAAGTGGTGCTGGGAAAACTGGATAGCTACATGTAAAAGAATGAAATTAGAACACTTCCTAACACCATACACAAGAATAAACTTAAAATGTATTAAACACCTAAGTGTAAGGCCAGACACAATTGTACAATATTAGATATAGGTACTATGCTGTTCAGTAGATCTCTAGGACTTATTTATCTTATACAACAGAAGTTGTGTACTCTGACTGATAACTCCCCATTTCCCCCTCTTATTTTATATTATATTTTGACATATCTATTTTATTTATTTCTAATGATGAATATTTGGCATACAGTGAAATTCATACATCTTAATTGTTCAAGTCTGAGTTTTGATGAATGTATATTCCCATGTATCCACCAACAAAAGCAAAAGGTAGAACATTTCTATCACCCCAAATATTCCCTCATATGGTCCAGTCCATCTCTACCATCTCCTCAAGACAACTACTTTCTGATTTCTATCACTATAGATTAGTTTTTACCTCTTTTTGACCTTCAGATAAATGGAATTATATACTATGTTTTTGGGTTTGACTGCTTTAGCTTAATATAATATTTTTGTGATTCATTTATGTTGCAGTGTTTTTGTCAGTAGTTTCTTTTTGATATCAAAATTTGTCTATCCATTCTTCTGTTGATAGACACTGTTTTTTTCTAGGTTTGTGCTATTGTGAACCAGGCTGATATAATTACACAAATCTTTTTTTTTTTGAATTGGTATTTTCATTGTTTTTAGATAAAAAAAGAAACAACAAGTGGAATTACTGGGTTTTAGGATATATATATATATATATATATATATATATATATATATATATATGTCAGCCAGCAAGCAGTATATTAGAATTCCTATTTTTCCATATCCTCACCAGTTTAGTATTGTCTCTTTTCTTTAATTTTAGTTATTCTGGTGCATGTTGATAGTATCTTATTATGATATTAATTTCCACTTTTCACAGTGAATAATGGTATTAAGCATCTTTACATGTGTTTATTGGCTATTTGTATATTCTGTCAACTGTTCAAGTCTTTTGCCTATTGTACATTGCATTGTATGTCTTTTTATAATTTATTTGTAGGCATTTTTATATATTCTGGATAAGATTGGTATTTGAATATGGGATATCAGATAAAGTAATCCGTTATTAAACTCTTGTGATGTAGTAAACTATTCAGGCTAAGTACATGAAGATATAACAATAATTAACTATTAAAAAAAATAAACTGGTGAGCTAATGTCTCATAAGCACACCAGCTGAAATTTTCATTCTTTCAGATGTAGATCCAGTTATAGGTTATTTCCCCCCTCTGAATTAATCTTAAGCTTATAGGAGTGATATTTCTATACAGGAGAACAGTAAAGCAATTTTCTCTAAAACTGATTAGTTGCCTCCTTCTCCTCAGTCCTCCAATATCTTTCTATTGTTTTAAGCCTCAAAATAGACTTACCTGTTAACCAAGAGGTAATCCCATCCTGAATTTAGGATAATTTATCATTATTGATGATTTCATAACTTATTTCCTCCTAAAATGTTTCATTAGTGGCTTTATAATGACTATATGCCATTGGAAGTAACATGACCATTTTATGAACTCAGCATAAAATTGCTAGAAAATCAGTTTTAAGAGAAAAATTGTTATAGCTAGAGATAACCCTGGCAAATAAACTGTTAGGGAAAATTAAATTCCACTGGATACAGACAAATTGGGTTAACAGTGTACTTGTCAGGAGGTCCCATCATCCTAGGGTAGAACATGAACCTACAATTTCCTGGTATACTTTTTAAATATCTGGCGAATACATTTGAAAACCGTGTTATTTATTCTAGGTAATAACAATTTAAATTGCTACAGCCTTCTTCATCTTTCTCAAGTACAGTACTATTTTACAGGTGTAAAAGAATATTCTTTTTGAGGGAAAAAATAGCCACTGGCAAAGATATTGAACTAGCTTAGAAGAGGATCAAAAAAAGAAATAGGAAAAGACATTATTACAAAATTGATTATAAACCTCCAGAATAATCTGTGTTGGTAGAACAAAAACATAAATATAAAGGACTGCTAATGAAATACAAGAAGGTCTGAATACTTGCATTTTTCCCCCTCTGATGTATTGCAATAGAATGGACAAATAATCAAGGAACTTTATTTCCTTTTCTACCTTTTTCATATTGGAGGGTAATGTGGAGTTTCTTTCTTTCCCAGGGCCCTCCTTGCATTCCACCCTCTTTCCAGTTCTTCTCAGGGTTACTTGATGACAGTCTTCTGTCTACCTGGAATGGAGATGAAAATAACTGAGGAGCAGCCAGGTAGTTCATAGAGTCTGAATCACTGGTTTCACTAAGAACATGTAAAGTGCCGAGTGTTGAATTAATTACCCCAGGAAATGATTTGTATAGGCACTAGAAACTACACAGATGATGACTAGAAGCCCAGTGCTTTCTATCAACTCCTAGGGTAGGTTGACCCATGAGTTACTGAATGCAGTCTTCTTGGTGTAATATCTAGTGCAGGACTGCAAGAGTGTTCCCTCTGTATAGCAAACAGTAAACTATACTATAGTAAACTATGCTACGGCAAATAGTAAACTGTAAACTCCACCCACGTGTGTTGCACCAAGACCTTTCATGGATCATTGTTGCTAAAATCTTGTAAATAAACCTCTATTTTCTGACTCTATAAAATCTCATCATAATACAATAACCAGTTATTCAACATTGGATCTTCATGTCATATCAGTGCAAAGTAGTCTGGAATATAGTTCCTCAGGGAAGAGTAAAATTTTTCATTTGTGGACATTTAATTTTTATTTTGAAAACATTATAACTTTGGGAATATTTAATATTTTTTCATGTAATAAAGTTGATTCCCAAGATAGTGAAAAAGTAAATACTTTAGTCACTCACAACATTAACCTCCCCCCCATATGTATTTAAAGCTTCCAAAATAATCCTAAGAACCATATATATCCAAATATAAGGATGCTACTGTGTTTTCAGGGCTTCCTCATGCTTTTTAAATTTCAATTTATAATAATAATAATATATCATTTTGAATGTCTTTCATCTGTATCCTAAAATATTCATTTAAAAGCTCTTGATCATCAAATGTTTCCGTGTTAATTGTAGATATCGATTTGTAGTTAAACATGTCATGTCTGAAAGAATAGAGACTAAGCATGATCTGGATCTGCAAAATCTAGAGAGATCATGGACCATTTACCTACCATGGAAGGGCTATTGGGCTCCATCTAGTGGATAAAAGAGGTAAGTTTTCCCTGCTGAAGGAGTTAAGAGGCATGTGCAAGTATAATATTATTGACACCACCTAACAATTCAGAAAACTAGTGATCCAAATGGTCAGAGTGACTAGAGTTACATATAGACACAATTATAGCCTGATGTGTTAGAGAAATATAACCTATTTCTTGTAAGATTGAGCATTTAGGGGTTTACATAGCTCCAGTAGTTACCTTTAATCCTGGATCTTATAATTTATGAAAGGAGACAGAAATCATAAGCCATGCACACTGTCATTTTCATTTGAGAACATTATGGAAAAATGTACAAGGAATTAGGAAATTTGAGAAAGATTAATAATAACAATTTAAGTATTTGAGAGTGCCCAGAGAAGAGAAATATAATTTGAAAGCTAAACAAATACTACAGTAGTTCAAAATTCAACAGGTACTAGTTATATGACTTCCTGCACCTAATATAACTTACTGATATCTAATTAAAAGAAGATATCTGGAAAACATCTCACAAAAGTAGAAAAATCAGATATAACCACTTGACCAAGAGGAAGAAGTCAAATGATGTGCTCTGCTGGGCAGTGCAAAACCTTGGGACAAATTATATTAACTCTTATTTTGCAATCTTCAACCATTTGTATATTATTTGTATGGCATTACATAGATGTCGTAAATTGCTATTTTACTGTTTCTGAATATGTCCCTCACTTTCTTTACCATCTTCACGTGTGCTCATGTGTATCTCCCTACCTTAAATACCTATCACATTATCTTACCTGTCAAAATTATACCCATTCTCTAAAAAACAATTTCAAATGCTACCCCTTCTCTTAGGGTATTTCTAATCCCCTGTAGCTGATAAAAATGGCCACAAATATGTTGGCACTCCTCCCATTGAGAGATGTGTTCTGTGTGCCTTCCTCTTTAATTTGTCTGAGCTCTGTGACTACTTCTACTAATAATATAATATGATAGATGTAACACTGTCAGTTTCTACATACAAGCCTTAAGAGATCAGCAGTTTCCACTCTGAGATCTGGATTGGTCCTCAGCGGTAAGCCCACTGCCATGGAAGATGTCTGATTGCCCTAGGACAACCATGCTATATGGAAGCCAAAATTACCCACATGGGTAGATTGAGTGGAAAGGGAGAGATACTTGGCTAGTCTTTGCTATTCCAGCCATAACATTTCAGGTGCCAGACATGTGAATGAAGATACCATATAGGACATTATAGTCTCAGATGGCAAGACAGAGAGAACAGAAAAACCCAGCCAAAAGCCAGAGTTGAGGTCCAGACCTATGTTACCTGTTGAGTTGCCCAGACACATCTAGCCATCTGAGGAACCTCTAACTATTTAAACCACACTAGCTGAGGCCTCAGGCATTATGCAACACAGAAGACACTGTGTATGGTGTTAGAGAGTGTTCTAATTTCATTCTTTTATATGTAGCTGTCCAGCTTTCCCAGCCCCATTTATTGAAGAGACTGTCTTTTCTCCATTGTATATTCTTGCCTTCTTTGTCATAGATTAGGTGACCATAGGTGCGTGAGTTTATCTCTGGGCTTTCT
>NC_041234.1:69742012-69746000 GCF_002837175.3 Physeter macrocephalus | reverse complement strand
TTTGTGTCTCCATACAAATTTTAAGATTTTTTGTTCTAGTTCTGTAAAAACTGCCATTGGTAATTTAATAGGGATTGCATTGAATCTGTAGAGTGCTTTGGGTAGTATAGTCATTTTCACAATGTTGATTCTTCCAATCCAAGAGCATGGTATATCTTTCCATCTGTTTGTGTAGTCTTTGATCTCTTTCATCAGCATCTTATAGTTTTCATAGTACAGGTCTTTTGTCTACTTGGGTAGGTTTATTCCTAGGTATTTTATTCTTTTTGATGCAATGGTAAATGGGATTGCTTTTTGAATGTCTCTTTCTGATCTTTTGTTGTTAGTATATAGAAATGCAACAGATTTCTGTGTATTAATTTTGTGCCCTGCAACTTTACCAAATTCATTGATGAGCTCTAATAGTTTTCTGGTACCATCATTAGGATTTTCTATGTATAGTATCATGTTATCTCTAAACAGTGAGAGTTTTACTTCCTCTTTTCCCATTTGGATTCCTTTTATTTCTTTTTCTTCTCTGATAGCCATGGCTAGAACTTCCAAAACTATCTTGAATAAGAGTGGCAAGAGTGGACACCCTTATTTGTTCCTGATCTTAGAGGAAATGTTTTCAGATTTTCACCATTAAGAACCATGTTTGGGGCTTCAGTTGGAAGCTGGGAGAGGACTGGGGTTGGCTGCATGAACACAGCCTGAATGGGTTAGTGCACCATGGCTAGCCAGGAGGGAGTCCCAGAGAAGTCTGGAGCTGCCAAAGAGGCAAGAGACTTTTTCTTCCCTCTTTGCTTCCTGTGGCGTAAGGAGAGGGGATTAAGCACCCCACTTAAAGGAGCTCCAGAGACGGGCATAGAGCTGCCGAAGAGACAAGAGTCTTTTTCTTGCCTCTTTGTTTCCTGGTGCGAGAGGAGAGGGGATAAAACACACCGCATAAAGGAACTCCAGAAAAGGGCGTGAGCCGTGGCTATCAGCGCAGAAAACAGAGAAGGGCATGAGATGCTAAGGCTGCTGCTGCCACCACCAAGAAGCCTGAGTGCAATTTTATTCTTTTTGATGCAATGGTAAATGGGATTGCTTTTTGAATGTCTCTTTCTGATCTTTTGTTGTTAGTATATAGAAATGCAACAGATTTCTGTGTATTAATTTTGTGCCCTGCAACTTTACCAAATTCATTGATGAGCTCTAATAGTTTTCTGGTACCATCATTAGGATTTTCTATGTATAGTATCATGTTATCTCTAAACAGTGAGAGTTTTACTTCCTCTTTTCCCATTTGGATTCCTTTTATTTCTTTTTCTTCTCTGATAGCCATGGCTAGAACTTCCAAAACTATCTTGAATAAGAGTGGCAAGAGTGGACACCCTTATTTGTTCCTGATCTTAGAGGAAATGTTTTCAGATTTTCACCATTAAGAACCATGTTTGGGGCTTCAGTTGGAAGCTGGGAGAGGACTGGGGTTGGCTGCATGAACACAGCCTGAATGGGTTAGTGCACCATGGCTAGCCAGGAGGGAGTCCCAGAGAAGTCTGGAGCTGCCAAAGAGGCAAGAGACTTTTTCTTCCCTCTTTGCTTCCTGTGGCGTAAGGAGAGGGGATTAAGCACCCCACTTAAAGGAGCTCCAGAGACGGGCATAGAGCTGCCGAAGAGACAAGAGTCTTTTTCTTGCCTCTTTGTTTCCTGGTGCGAGAGGAGAGGGGATAAAACACACCGCATAAAGGAACTCCAGAAAAGGGCGTGAGCCGTGGCTATCAGCGCAGAAAACAGAGAAGGGCATGAGATGCTAAGGCTGCTGCTGCCACCACCAAGAAGCCTGTGTGCAAGCACAGGTCACTCTCCACACCTCCCCTCCCAGGACCCTGTGCAGCCCGCCACTGCCAGGGTCCCGGGATCCAGGGACAATTTCCCCGGGAGAACGCAAGGCGTGCCTCAGGCTGGTGCAACCTCACACCAGGCTCTGCCACCGCAGGCTCGCCCCATACACCTCCCTCCCCCAGGCCTGAGCCAGAGCCCCCGAATAAGCTGCTCCTTTAACCCCGTCCTGTCTGAGTGAAGAGCAGACGCCCTTGGGCGACCTACATGA
Organism: Physeter macrocephalus; assembly: GCF_002837175.3. Classification (NCBI taxonomy): domain Eukaryota; kingdom Metazoa; phylum Chordata; class Mammalia; order Artiodactyla; family Physeteridae; genus Physeter; species Physeter macrocephalus. Next base: position 69,743,923 of record NC_041234.1, on the reverse strand, counting down.
AGAGGTGGGGCCAAGTCCAAAGCTGAACCCCAGGAGCTGTGCGAACAAAGAGGAGAGGGGGAGGTCTCTCCCAGCAGCCTCAGAAGCAGCGGATTAAAACTCCACAATCAACTTGAAGTGCCCTGCACCTGTGGTTTCTCCCTCCCTCACTTCCTTTCTTCATTCCTTCCTTCCTTCCTCCCTTCCTTCCTTCCTTCCTTCCTTCCTTCCTCCCTTCCTCTCTTCCTCTCTTCCTTCCTTTCTTCCTTCCTTCCTTCCTGCCTTCCTGTCTTTCCTATGTGTGTGCTGCTGTGTGAGATTTTGTCTGAATAGCTTTGCTTTCACCATTCGTCCTAGGGTTCTGACTGAACATCTTTCTTTCCTATCTATTTTTTCTCCCTTTTATTCTGAGCCATGTGGATGAAAGGCTCTTGGTGCACCAGCCAGGTGTCAGGGCTGTGTCGCTGAGGTGGGAGAACCACCTTCAGGACACTGGTGCACAAGACACCTCCCAGCTCCACGTAATATCAAACAGCGAAAATCTCCCAGAGATCTCCATCTCAACACCAAGACCCAGCTTCACTCAACAACCAGCAGGCTACAGTGCTGGACACCCTATGCCCAACAAATAGCAAGACAGGACCACAGCCCCATCCATTGGCAGAGAGGATGCCTAAAATCATAATAAGGTTACAGACACCCCAAAACACACCATCAGACGTGGACCTGCCCACCAGAAAGACAAGATCCAGCCTCATCCACCAGAACACAGGCACTAGTCCTCTCAACCATGAAACCTACTCAACCCACTGAACCAACGTTAGCCACTGGGGACAGACACCAAAAACAACGGGAACTATGAACCTCTGAGCCGTGTGGATTAAAGGCTCTTGGTGCTCCAGCCAGGCATCAAGGCTGTGTCTGTGAGGTGGGAGAACCAACTTCAGGACACTGGTCCACAAGAGACCTCCCAGCTCCATGTAATATCAAACGGCGAAAATCTCCCAGAGATCTCCATCTCAACACCAAGACCCAGCTTCACTCAACGACCAGCAAGCTACAGTGCTGGACACCCTATGCCCAACAAATAGCAAGACAGGACCACAGCCCCATCCATTGGCAGAGAGGATGCCTAAAATCATAATAAGGTTACAGACACCCCAAAACACACCATCAGACGTGGACCTGCCCACCAGAAAGACAAGATCCAGCCTCATCCACCAGAACACAGGCACTAGTCCTCTCAACCATGAAACCTACTCAACCCACTGAACCAACGTTAGCCACTGGGGACAGACACCAAAAACAACGGGAACTATGAACCTGCAGCCTGCAAAAAGGAGACCCCAAACACAGTAAGCAAAATGAAAAGACAGAAAAACACACAGCAGATGAAGGAGCAAGGTAAAAACCCACCAGACCTAACAAATGAAGAGGAAATAGGCAGTTTACCTGAAAAAGAATTCAGAATAATGATAGTAAAGATGATCCAAAATCTTGGAAATAGAATAAACAAAATGCAAAAAACATTTAACAAGGACCTAGAAGAACTAAAGAGGAAGCAAGCAACGATGAACAACACAATAAATGAAATTAAAAATACTCTAGATGGGATCGATAGCGGAATAACTCAGGCAGAAAAATGGATAAGTGACCAGGAAGATAAAATAGTGGAAATAACTACTGTAGAGTAGAATAAAGAAAAAAGAATGAAAAGAACTGAGGACAGTCTCAGAGACCTCTGGGACAACATTAAATGCACTAACATTCGAATTATAGCAGCCCAGAAGAAGAAGAGAAAACGAAAGGGACTGAGAAAATAGTTGAAGAGATTATAGTTGAAAACTTCCCTAATATGGGAAAGGAAAGAGTTAATCAAGTCCAGGAAGCACAGAGAGTCCCATACAGGATAAATCCAAGGAGAAACACACC
>NC_041234.1:69740793-69741870 GCF_002837175.3 Physeter macrocephalus | reverse complement strand
AAATTTACAGACAGGCAAAACCTGAGAGAGTTCAGCACCACCAAACCAGCTTTACAACAAATGCTAAAGGAACTTCTCTAGGCAAGAAACACAAGAGAAGGAAAAGACCTACAAGAACAAACTCAAAACCATTAAGTAAATGGTAATTGGAACATATATATTGATAATTATCTTAAATGTAAATGGATTAAATGCTCTCACCAAAAGACACAGACTGGCTGAATGGATACAAAAACAAGACCCATATATATGCTGTCTACAAGACACCCACTTCATTCCTAGGGACAAATACAGACTGAAAGTGAGGGGATGTAAAAAGATATTCCATGCAAGAGGAAATCAGAAGAAAGCTGGAGTAGCAATTCTCATATCAGACAAAATAGACTTTAAGATAAATACTATTACAAGAGACAAAGAAGGACACTACATAATGATCAAGGGATCGATCCATGAAGAAGATATAACAATTGTAAATATTTATGCACCCAACATAGGACAATCACAATACATAAGGCAAACACTAACAGCCATAAAACGGGAAATCGACAGTAATACAATCATAGTAGAGCACCTTAACACCCCATTTTCACCAATGGACAGATCATCCATAATGAAAATAAATAAGGAAACACAAGTTTTAAATGATACCTTAAACAAGATGGACTTAATTGATATTTATATGACATTCTATCTAAAAACAACAGAATACACATTTTTCTCATTAACTCATGGAACACTCTCCAGGATAGATTATATCTTGGGTCACAGATCTAGCCTTGGTAAATTTAAGAAAATTGAAATCGTATCAAGTATCTTTTCCGACCACACTGCTATGAGACTAGATATCAATTACAGGAAAAGATCTGTAAAAAATACAAACCCATAGAGGCCAAACAATACACTACTTAAAAACGAAGTGAACACTGAAGAAATCAAAGAGGAAATTAAAAAACTCTTAGAAACAAATGACAATGGAGACATAATGGCCCAAATCCTATGGGATGCAGCAAAAGCAGTTCTAAGAGGTAAGTTTATAGCAATACAATCCTACCTTAAGAAACAGGAAACATCTCGTAT
>NC_041234.1:69738978-69740667 GCF_002837175.3 Physeter macrocephalus | reverse complement strand
AATAAATGTAAAAGAAATGAAGGAAACAATAGCAAAGATGAATAAAACTAAAAGCTGGTTCTTCGAGAAGATAAACAAAATTGATAAACCATTGGCCAGACTCATCAAGAAAAAAAGGGAGAAGACTCAAATCAATAGAATTAGAAATGAAAAAGGAGAAGTAACAACGGACACTGCAGAAATACAAAGGATCATGAGAGATTAATATAAGCAAATATATGCCAATAAAATGGACAACCTGGAAGAAATGGACAAATTCTTAGAAATGCACAACCTGGCGAGACTGAACCAGGAAGAAATAGAAAACATGAACAGACCAATCAAAAGCACTGAAATTGAAACTATGGTTAAAAATCTTCCAACAAACAAAAGCCCAGGACCAGATGGCTTCACAGGCGAATTCTATCAAACGTTTAGAGAAGACCTAACACCTATCCTTCTCAAAATCTTCCAAAAGACAGCAGTGGGAGGAACACTGCCAAACTCATTCTATGAGGCCACCATTACCCTGATACGAAAACCAGACAAAGACGTCACACAGAAAGAAAACTACAGGCCAATATCACTGATGAACATAGATGCAAAAATCCTCAACAAAATACTAGCAAACAGAATCCAACAGCACATTAAAAGGGTCATACACCATGATCAAGTGGGGTTTATTCCAGGAATGCAAGGATTCTTCAATACATGCAAATCAATCAACCATATTAACAAATTGAAGGAGAAAAACCATATGATCATCTCAATAGATGCAGAGAAAGCTTTTGACAAAATTCAACACCCATGAATTGAAACCATTTCCACTAAGATCAGGAACAAGACAAGGTTGCCCACTCTCACCACTCTTATTCAACATAGTTTTGGAAGTTCTAGCTACAGCAGTCACAGAAGAAAAAAAATAAAATGAATCCAAATCGGAAAAGAAGAAGTAAAGCTGTCACTGTTTGCAGATGACATGATACTATATATAGAGAATCCTAAGGATGCTACCAGAAAACTACTAGAGCTAATCAATTAATTTGGTAAAGTAGCAGAATACAAAATTCATGCACAGAAATCTATCAATGGAACAGGATAGAAAGACCAGAGATAAACCCACACACATATGGTCACCTTATCTTTGATAAAGGAGGCAAGAATATACAGTGGAGAAAAGACAGCCTCTTCAATATGTGGTGCTGGTAAAACTGGACAGGTACATGTAAAATATGAAATTAGAACAGTCCCTAACGCCATACACAAGAATAAACTCAAAATGGGTTAAAGACCAAAATGTAAGTCCAGACACTATCAAACTCTTAGAGGAAAACATAGGCAGAACACTCTATGACCTAAATCCCTGGGAGACCCTTTTTGACCCACCTCCTAGTGAAATGGCAATAAAAACAAAAATAAACAAATGGGACCTAATGAAACTTAAAAGCTTTTGCACAGCAAAGGATACCATAAACAAGACAGAAAGGCAACCCTCAGAAAGGGAGAAAATAGTTGCAAATGAAGCAACTGACAAAGGATTAATCTCCAAAATTTATAAGGAACTTATGCAGCTCAATAACAAAAAAACAAAGAACCCAATCCAAAAATGGGCAGAAGACATGAATAGACATTTCTCCAAAGAAGATATACAGATTGCTAACAAACACATGAAAGAATGCTCAACATCATTAATCATTCGAGAAATGCAAA
>NC_041234.1:69730965-69738890 GCF_002837175.3 Physeter macrocephalus | reverse complement strand
AATGTTCATTGCAGCTCTATTTACAATAGCCAGGACATGGAAGCAACCTAAGTGTCCATCAATAGATGAATGGATAAAGAAGATGTGGCACATATATACAATGGAATATTACTCAGCCAAAGAAAGAAATGAAACTGAGTTATTTGTAGTGAGGTGGATGGACCTGGAGTCTGTCATACAGAGTGAAGTAAGTCAGAAGGAGTAAAACAACTACCGTATGCTAACACATATATATTGAATCTACGAAAAAAAATGTCATGAAGAGACTGAGGGAAGGACGGGAATAAAACACAGACCTACTTGAGCATGGATTTGAGGATATGGGGAGGGGGAATGGTAAGCTGTGATGAAGTGAGAGAGTGGCATGGACATATATACACTACCAAATCTTGGGTGGATAGCTACTGGGAAGCAGCCGCATGGCACAGGATGATCAGCTAGGTGGTTTGTGACCACCTAGAGGGGTGGGATAGTTAGGGTGGGAGGGAGGGAAACGCAAGAGGGAAGAGATATGGGAACATATGTATATGTATAACTGATTCAATTTGTTGTAAAGCAGAAACTAACACACCATTGTGAGAGGCCACAACAGTGAGAGCCCCGCGTACTGCAAAAAAAAAAAAAAAAAAAGCAGTCATGTTTGCTGGGGGGTTGTCATACATGGCCTTTATTATGTTGAGGTAGGTTCCCTCTATGCCAACTTTCTGGAGAGTTTTTTTTCATAAATTGGTGTTGAATTTTGTGAAGAGATTTGTCTGCATCTTTTGAGATGATCATATGATTTTTATTCCTTAATTTTTAATATGGTGTATCACATTGATTGATTTGTGTATATTGAAGAATCTTTGCATTCCTGGAATAAATCCTACTTGATCATGCTGTATGATCCTTTTAATGTGCTGTTGGATTCGTTTGCTAGTATTTTGTTGAGGATTTTTGTGTCTTTGTTCATCAGTGGTATTGGCCTGTAATTTTCTTTTTTTGTTTTTTTGCAATATCTTTGTCTGGTTTGGTATCAGGGTGATGGTGGACTCGTAGAATGAGCTTGGGAATGTTCCTCCCTCTGTGAATTTTGGGAAGAGTTTGAGAAGGATAGGTGTTAGCTCTTCTCTAAATGTTTGATAGAATTAGTATTTTGCAAGAGTTTGAGAAGGATCAGTGTTAGCTCTTCTTTAAATGTTTGATAGAATTCACCTGTGAAGCCATCTGGTCCTGGACTTTTGTTTGTTGGAAGATTTTTAATCACAGTTTCAATTTCTTTACTTGTGATTGGTCTGTTCATATTTTCTATTTCCTCCTGATTCAGTTTTGAAAGCTTGTACTTTTCTAAGAATTTGTCCGTTTCTTCCCGGTTGTCCACTTTATTGGCATATATTTTCTTGTAGTTGTCTCTTATGATCCTTTGTATTTCTGTGGTGTCACTTGTAACTTAAAATCATTTCTAATTTTATTGATTTAGGTCCTCTCCCTTTTTTTCTTGATGAGTCTGGGTAAAGGTTTATTGATTTTGTTTATATTCTCAAAGAACTAGCTTTTCATTTCATTGACCTTGCTATTGTTTTCTCATTCCTATTTCATTTATTTCTGCTCTGATCTTTATGATTTCTTTCCTTCTACTAACTTTGGTTTTGTTTGTTCTTCCTCTAGTTCCTTTAGCTGTAAGGTTAGGTTATTTATTTGAGATTTTTCTTGCTTCTTGAGGTAGGATTGTATTACTATAAACTTTCCTCTTAGAACTGCTTTTGCTTCATCCCTTAGGTTTTGGGACAATATGTTTTCATTGTCATTTGTTTCTAGGTATTTTAAAATTTTCTCTTTGTGTTCTTCAGTGATCCATTGGTTATTTGGTAGCATATTGTTTAGCTTCCTTGTGTTTGTGTTTTTTACAGTTCTTTTTTGTATATTATTTCTAATCACATAGCACTGTGGTTAGAAAATGTGCTCAATACAATTTCAATTTTCTTAAATTTACCAAGGCTTGATTTGTGACCCAAGATATAATCTATCCTGGAGAATGTTCCCCGTGCACTTGAGAAGTAAGTGTATTCTGCTGCTTTCGATGCAATGTCCTATAAATATCAATTATGCGGCACTTCTTAATTGGAACATCCCACTAATCGGATGTGATCTACCTTGTTTTGGAGAATTAATAGTAAGCACTATATGTTTAATTCTTGGAATTTTTCATATTCTGCCTGTACTATATTTGTAAATTTGTCTTAAGTTCTCTAATTTGGTTGTAAACTCTTTAATGGTAAACAGTTGTATTTGTCCAAACAGCTAGCTTAATATCCCTTACACAAAGGGGAGTATTCAAGATATATCTGTTGAGATAAATTTCCTAATTCTTAGTCCTAAATAGATTCTATAGTTTCAGTAGTTATAGAATAATATTATGGGACCTATATTTTCAACCAAATAACAGTGTTAACTAAAAGCTGCAGATAAAACAGAGGTTAATAATACTACCCATCTTTCCAAGCTATACTGTAGAGAAAAGGAAAGATTTAATTCTTTGCAGAGGGATTCAACTTTAATTTGAAGCGCTATTTTTTAGTAAATATCACTGAATAGGCAAAACTAAAATGGGAGGCTCTGATCTGAGTTACAAGGCATGTGAGAAAAAAAATCTTAAAGTCAAGGAGTCGAGATCTCAGCCTAGATGAACACTATCCAAAGGCTGGTTCTTCAGGTTGGTGTGTGATGTGTTAACAAGCAGTGAATCAAAGTGCTAAAATGACAGGCAAAATTGCTTGCTTCAGAGAACACTGATAATATTCTGTTGAAACTGATGATATTCAAAGTAGCAAATTCAAAAGCAATTTCAATATGCCACTAAATAATCATAAAAATACATTTTATGATAATGTAGCCTAGGCCAAAGTTTATTTATTGGATAATCAAAACCCCAGAAGCCAATTTGCCCACCTTGCAAATGTAACATCTTTTAATATAAAAATTAAAAAATCCTTTTTGAGTTCATGAAGTAATGAATACTAGTCTCAAAAAAGAATTTTTATTTTATATATTTATTTGTTTTTGTAGCTTTTTAAGATGTGTATTCAAGTAGCATAAGACAGTTCCAAAACATTTCTTTCTTCCTTGTCAAAACAAGGTATGTCTGTTTCTAAGCCTCTTCTTTTTTATCATAAGACGTTATAAGAAAATAGCAATTTATTGCAAAATTATGCCAAGTATTAATCTACTTTAAAAAAATTATACATTGAAAACGTATCCTTTAGGTCTCTCCTTGGTTAGCAGTTCTAAATTTTATTGCCTATATCACAATTATTTATATTTTTCATGACTCTTCTAGTTGATTATACATTTAACATTAATTCCTTCAAAAATCATTGATTACTATGTGTCAGGCCCATAAACTAGACTCTGCAAACAGAAAGATTAATAGTATTACAGGAGAAATACATCCCCCCACCCTGGAGTTTCCATAAGGAGGGATTTTTAACTAAACACATTCTGGGCCTCTTTCCTCACCTTTAATCACTGTAGCTGGGAAGCAGAGATGGCTTGCTTGATGGCTAAATTTGGAAATAATAACTAGGAATGCATAGGCTGTACCCTTCTTTTGCTGTGTGCAGGTGAGTTGTCCCCCGGAGTTGCCAGTTCTCCTCGACCCTGCCTCAATTCTTACCTAAGCAATGCTTTCGTGGAGTGTAGGCATGTCTGGCCCTGGAGCGACTGTGATGGGTAAATCTGCCTAATTTTAGTGTTCACTTAGCATGTCCATTTGTCTCTTGCAGTATGTGGCATCTTCCAACTTAGCCACCAGTAATAAAAGCAATAGTTTGGCCACCAATTTTACCATTTGTTTGATTCTCAGTAATTTCAGAACCTCAGTAGAGAATATGACTGCTCTTTATGGGGGGCTTTCTCCAGGATTCTAACAAATAAGAAATGGCTCTTGCCTTTGTCATCAAATTGGATAGACATACCCCCCAAATTATAAAACAGGTGGTAAGTACACTGATATATATATATATATAATTAAAGTGTGTTATATGTGTGGAGGCCTGAGGTACAGCATGCATAACATCCTATGAGAGAACCATCAAGGTTTATGTATAATTACAAGTTTGATGCTGCTGGAAATTAATAGTGTGAGGTAGGGAATGGTGTGAGATAAGTCTAGAGATCTAAGCAGGGCCTTGTATGCTACGTCAAGAAGTTTGAACTTTATTTTGACAGGGATGATAAAATACTGAAAGTTTTAAACATGGGAGTGACCTGATCAGATTTGTTCGTGGCACCTCTTGGTGGTATATATAATGGATTGGATATGGAGAAGAGTAGAGACAGAGAGACCATTTAGGAAGCTGTTGACAGTAGTATAGGAAAAAAAAATAAGTATTTGGATTAATAAATAATAGTAGTAATAAGACAAAAAGAGGAAATGATTTAGAAAATGCTTATGAAGTAAAATAAACATGATTTGATCTTTGAACAACTGTGGTGATGATAGGGAATGAGAAATCTAGGGTGATACTCTGTTCTCTAAGTTGAGTAAATACATCTATTATAGTGTCATCAACTAAGAAAAATTAAAGAGGAGGAAATACTTGGGGTGATGATAATGAGCTTTAATTTTGGAAATGTTAGAAGTTGATGTGCCTATGGGAAATCTAGGCTTGAATTGTCTCCAGATTCCTAGATAAATAATCTCAATGGTTTGAGAGGAAGTTATAGTTAGAAACTTATATGTGGGAGTTATCAACTGAAAGATAAGGAATAGATAAAATCAAATCTAAGTGTGTAGTATAAGACAAGTATTGGATCAAGGATGAGACTCTCATTAATACCATCATTTAATTGGTCTATGTTTGAAGATGAGCCCATGAGGGAGACAGACAAAAAGTAATCAAGAGAACACAGTGTCTTGGAAACCAAGGGAGTAGAGGGTTTAAAAAATATAGGACCAATAAACAGTGAAGAATATAGTGGAGAAATCTAGTAAAGCAAAAACTGAAAAATATCTCTTGGGTTTTATAATTTAGAGGTCATTGAAAACCTTAATGAAAGTAGTTTCGACTGGAATGTTTTGGACAAAAGCCAGATTAAAGAGAAATGAGAGAATGGGAGGTGAAGAAGCAAAGAAGAGTGAATATAAATAACAATTCTGAGAAGTTTTCATGAGAATAGAAGTGTGATTGGAAGGTAGCTAGAGAGAGCAAGTATTAAAAGCATTATTTATTTTTTCTTATAAGATACCTTAGCACTTTTATATAAGGATGGACAGGAAATCCAGAAGTCAGAGAGATTAATGATACAGGGAATATAGAGTAATTGACTGCATGGATTAAGATCCTAGAGGAGATGAGTTAGGGGATCGGATCAAAGGCACAAAATGGAGTGACCTTGAACAGAAGAAAGGCTATCTTTGAGACTGTGGTGGGAGGTTGAAATGGATCGTGATAGATGGTTGCAAATTTTTACATATTCTTGAAACCTAGGTCATCTGATGAAAGTGAGGGTTGACGATACATTTGAGGCTTGAGGAGAGGGTTGAAATTTTGCAAAGGCATTTTCAAGAAATAAGTAATTTGCTAACTGTAGCATACGTACATCTATTGTTTTTGCTTCCCATAATTTCCCTCTGGTTATCAATTCCTCCCCCACCTCAATTCTGACTTTGTGCTTTGGCCAAATTTGTAATGTAGGTTTAAGCCAGTAACTTCTTTGATTAATTTAGAAATTGCCATAGATCCCAATTTAAGTCAATCAGAACAGATATTCAGACTTTGTGGTGTCCAGAGAGAGAGAAAGTTGTGTTTGTCCTCAGGGACAAATCAAAGAGTTGCACAGCCTGTGCATTGCCCATCTTCAGGGGCTCTGTTTGTATTGACTAGAACATGAATGGTGCCACCTGGAGTTTTGCAGCATGGCCCATCCATTGTTTTTGGATGTGGCAGCCATCGTGCTGTCACCAGGAGAGAACTTGTCTGAGAATGAAGCAACACAGAGAATGCCCAGTTCAGAGAAAGACACAAACCAGCCACCAATGACATCATTCAAGTTTCTGCTTTAAATCACTCTGGGGCTCCAGTCTATCCCAGGATTTTTCATCCATTGGACATTAATATAAAAATCAACTCCTTTATTTTCATACACCACTGGGATTCAAGTTTCCAGCTCTTGCACAGCTACACATTTTATTTATTTAAATTTTAATTATATAACTTTATTTAATTTTTAAATTAACATGTACTAAAATTGATTTTAATTGATGTACAGATCTAGGATTTTTAATGCATGAATCTATTCATGCAACAGTCACCACCATCAGGACACAAAACAATTTCATTACTACAAACAAACTCCCTCATGCTATACCTTTGTATTCATACTCTCTCTCTGCCCTAAAACCTGGGAAGCACTGATTTATCTTTCACCACTGTAGTCTTGTCTTTTTGGGAAAATATCATATTGATATAATCATACAATATGTGAACTTTGAGAATGGCTATTTTTACTCACCATAACATCTCTGAGATCTAAGTTGTTGAGTGTATCAAAAGTTTGCTCGTTTTTTATTGCTGAAAGTATTCTTTGTATGGAGGCACCAAAGTTTGTTTGTTCAGCCACCCTTTGCAAGATATTTGGGTTGTTTATAGTTTTGAACAATTATGATCTATTCATAGATCATAAACATCCATTAAAGATTTTTGTGTGAAAACAAGTTTTCATTTCTCTAGGGTAAATAAGTAGGAGTGGGATTGCTGGGTCATTTGGTAAATGTATATTTAACTTTATAAGAAATTGTGGAACTGTTTTCCACAGTGGCTCTACCATGTTGTATTCATACCAACAGTGTATGGGTGTTCTACTTGTTCCAGATCCTCATCAGCCATTGGTACTGTCAGTATTTTTGTTTTAATTTTAGCCATTTTAATGTGTATCTTGATGTGCTTTTAATTCACATTTCATTAATGGATATTTATATCAGACAACTTTCATGTGCTTATTTGTCATTAATACATCTTTGATGAAGTGCCTATTCAAGCCATTTGCCCATTTTTAAATTGGATTGTTTGTTTTCTTAATATTGAGATTTTATTTTTAACAGCTTTATTGAGTTATAATTTATGTATCTTAAAATATACTCATTTTAGGTATATGATTTAATGATTTTTAGTAAGTTTTTAGTTATGTAACCATCAACACAATTTAATTAAAGAACATTTCCATTACCTCAAAAAGACACCTCACTTCCAATTTTGTAGTCACTCCCCATTCTATGCGTAGCCCTAGACAACCACTAAGTTATTTTCTCCTGCTACAGATTTGACTTTTCTGGAATTTGATATAAATGGAATCATTTTATATAATATATAGTCTTTTGCATAGACTTCAAATTGTTTTCTCTCTTTTTAATTGGGTTATATGTCTTCTTATTAAATAGTGAGAGTTATTGTGTATTTTGAACACAAGTCCTTTATTGGACATATTATTTACAAATATTTCCTCCTTGTCTGTGGTTTGTCATTTTACTTTCTTCAATGTATATTTTTTTAACATCTTTATTGGAGTATAATTGCTTTACAATGGTGTGTTAGTTTATGCTTTATAACAAAGTGAATCAGCTATACATATACATATATCCCCATATCTCCTCCCTCTTGCTTCTCCCTCCCACCCTCCATATTCCACCCCTCTAGGTGGTCACAAAGCACGGAGCTGATTTCCCTGTGCTGTGCAGCTGCTTCCCACTAGCCATCTATTTTACATTTGGTAGTATATATAAGTCCATGCCACTCTCTCACTGTGTCCCAGCTTGCCCTTCCCCCCCCATGTCCTCAAGTCCATTCTCTACATCTGCGTCTTTATTCCTGTCCTGCCCCTAGGTTCTTCAGAACCTTTTTTTTTTTAGATTCCATATATATGTGTTAGCATACGGTATTTGTTTTTCT
>NC_041234.1:69716129-69730839 GCF_002837175.3 Physeter macrocephalus | reverse complement strand
TTCTCTACATCTGCGTCTTTATTCCTGTCCTGCCCCTAGGTTCTTCAGAACCTTTTTTTTTTAAGATTCCATATATATGTGTTAGCATACGGTATTTATATTTCTCTTTCTGACTTACTTCACTCTGTATGACAGTCTCTATGTCCATCCACCTCACTACAAATAACTCAATATCATTTCGCTTTATGGCTGAGTAATATTCCATTGTATATATGTGCCAAATCTTCTTTATCCATTCATCTGTCGATGGACACTTAGGTTGCTTCCATGTCTTGTCTATTGTAAATAGAGCTGCAATGAACATTGTGGTACATTGTGGACTCTTTCTGAATTATGGTTTTCTTAAAAACCACTGTTTTCTGTTGTCACTTGTCTGTGAATTAATAGGAAAATCTTCATTTGCTAATTTGCTTCAAATGCCCCTAGCAGAATTCCATTCTCACAGAGATAGGGGTAATAAATGCCTTAGATATGAATATTACTGCTCTATATCCATTTTCACCCACAGAGACTGAAGAAATAGTGTAAATAATGTTAAATGATGTTAGAAAATTTTGTGATTTCCTTTTGTTTGAATTTTCTTTCCTTCTTCTTTTGACACTTGAAGTTAGTTAAATGAGAAAACTAATATGCTATTCCTTCTATACAAAGATGATGCTACCAATTCATTGTCAGGGTAAGTTCTTGTAGCTATTTACATCATGTTTCCCTCAGGGATACCAGTGTAAGGAGGCAGTGTTATGAAATAGAGTTTTGCTTTACTCCTGTCCCTGAAACATGTCAAACTTATACTTGCATAGGAGCCATGACACTCCTTGTTTCCTTTGCTTTCAGTGCTGAACTCCCAGATCTTCAAATGTAGGTCTTTTGCTCCCAGTTCAGAACACAGCTCAAAGGCTGCCTCTTCAGAGAGCTTTCTCTGACCCTTCTAGCTAAAGTAGTATCTTTATTTCCAGCTGCTATCTGTCCTCTTGTAGTCTTTATTTTCTCTAATAGCTTCTAACACATATATATACATATATATATTTATTTATTTGTTAACGAGGTGTATATATATTTTCCCTACTAGAAAATAAGTCCCAGTGAGGAGAAGGACTATGTCTTGATTTCTCCTGGATTTACCAGTATCTCTAAAAGTGTATTGACACATATAAATCACTCAATAAATACTGGTTAAATGTATAACTGAACAATATACATGGCAAGATGAAACACATGCAAAAACACAACCCAAAAATAAAACACCATGAGTTGTCAAGTATTATATGACCACAATATACCTATCTATCTGAACTGCCATTTCATAAATGTTATAACATCATGAGGAGGCAAAGGAAAGATCTTGCTTTTTATTTATTAAAGTTATTGTCTCCTCTGGGGAAAAAATGTTCCAAAAATACACACTAATATATAAACGAAGATATATGTTTTAAAGTATTTTGGAAACTGTATCTTTCAAATACTGGTCATTACTTTTATGTTGGATTAACAGTACAATAATTGTCACAATGTGTACATAGTAAAAATAAATGTTAGCTGTTTTATCTCTTGGATGTTTCTTATTTTGCATGCCTTTATTATAGCACTTATCATGTAGTGTTGTAAATATTAGCTGGGCACCATTTAAGAATACAGATATAGTCTTTAATATTCATGACTATTGAATTTAGTAATTTTGCATTATCATATGTAAATACTTCTTTGGGACCTCTGAGACCCAATAATCCTAAAAGAAAGTGTCATTTAACAAAACATTGCCCAACTTCCCCCATCACTCTCAATATACATTTGAGACCAACTTAGAATTGTGTCATTTGCCTAAGGAAAGAAAGCTGCTGAACTGCCCAAACTACTGTTGACTTAATAAGAGGCTATACATTTATGGAAATCATTCTTTTTGAAATGGAGGGTCTATGGAGTATCTTCCACTCTTCATAAACTGGAGCAAGGGCACAGTCACCAATGTGTTGAAGTTCAAAAACTCTTCATCTAGTTTGAATCTTAGGTTATTATGTATTTTCTAGGTTAACCTTTGATGATAATAGTTATCATGTGTAGATCCTATAAAAATAAATATACATTTATATCACTAAGATTTCTCCATGTTGTCAAATGGAATCTGATTAGTAAGGCCCAACACTGCCTCTCCAAAACTACTAAAATGAAATCTACACATACTCAGATAAATGTGAAAAGTCAACATCACCTAAAGGTAATACTGACAGTCCTTATAATGCCATATTTGGGGAATATTTTCCAGTACCATCATTCTTTTTTTTAGCTGAACCAAGAATAACTTTCAGTGGATGACACATTTTGTTACTTGAAATTGTGTAGAGCTTGAAAACCTAGCAGAAATAATTTTTCCTTCCTTGTAACTTGAGCCTTGGGTCAAAAATGCAGAATTTGTCCCATCTAGAAAATTGTTTTTTCCATCCTTTAAGTCAAAAGTAACAGTTTTTGAGTTGGCCATAAAATGGTCCTATCTCTTTCCCACTCTAAAAAACACTTCTCCATCAGGGTAAATAATGGGATGAACTGAGATAGCAGGTTGCTTTCTGAGTGGTTTATTCCCAGCAAGTTAAGTGCCAAAACTAGATAAGAGACTGATAAAAATCTGGTAACAGTGCATATTTGAGATGAAAGTTTTCACACATTATGTTGAGTCAGTGTCAGAGAAATGGGAAGTGCATGGAGAGGAATGTTAATGTTTAATTCAGCAGAAATGTACTATATTGCTGGGAAACACTGGGAATTGGCTTAGGACTTCCTAGATTACCTGATAGAATGTATTTAAAACATATGGAAATTCAGTAAAATGTTTGAATAGAAAATAAATGTATACATAATATTTTTGCTATATAGCATCACTCACCATTTAGAAAAGCATAATTTATTCATTCAACAAATAGTTATTGAATGTTATCTATAGGGCACTGTGAAGATTCTAAAGAAAAATATTCCGTGTAAAACAGAAAATATATAAGCAGCCTAAAATGAACTGAATAAGGAATGTAAAAACCCATATGAAGAAAACTAGAAAAACAAAACAAAAACAAAAAACTCTGCTGAATGAAAAATATAGACTTAAGTATAGGGCAAGGTATTTTGTTTCCTTTTATAGGAAGAATAATATTGTAAAGATGTGGTAGGCAGAATCATGCCTCCTGCATCCCCAATTATGTCCATATCCTGATTGCTGGAAAGTGTGAATATATTACCTTACACAGCAAAGGAGAGTAAAGGCTGAGGATGGAATTAGGATCATTAATCATCAGACTTGAAAAGTTGGAGATTATCTTGGATTATTTGGGTGGCCCTAATGTAATCACATGAGCTCTTAAAATTGAGAGAAAATCAGAATTGTGGATCAAATAGATGCTACCCGAGGAAGACTCAACCAGCTGTTGAATCTTTGAAGGTGGAGGTAAGGGCCATAATGACAATCTAGAAGCTGGAAATGATCCTCAGAATACAGCCAGCAAGAAAATGGGACCTCAGTCCAAAAATCACAAGGACCTTAATTCTACTGTCAATCCAAATGAGCAAGGAAATGAATCCTCCCCTAGAGCATCCAGAGAGGAATGCAACCCTGCCAAAACCTTGATTTTAGCCCAGTGACATACACTTCAGACTTCTGACCTATGGGACTAAAAGATAATATATTTGTGTTGTTTTATGATGCTAAATTTGTGATAATTAAGAGCAACCATAGAAAACTAATACAAAAGATATGAATTCTTTCCAAATTAATTTACAACATTTAAGCTACTATTCTAACCAAATACCAAGGGGATTTTTTTTTCAATTTTACCATGTTATCCTAAAATCTAATCTAAATTATCTAAAAGGATGTATTAGAGCAAGTATAGTCTAAATATTTTGAAAAATAAAAGTAATAAAGACAGTGTGTATTAAAAACTCTTAAAATGTATTAAAATTCTACAATAATTAAGACATTTTGGAAGTAGCACTGGGACTCAGCAAATTAGTAGAAAATAATTGAGTGTGCATGATTTTATCTTTATATACTAATAATTGTAATATATGAAAATTCTATACAAATCAATAAATGAAAGATGAATACATCAATAGAATATTAGTAATTTACACAAACATGAATATATAAAAAATTCTTAGTTTTAATAAGAATAATGAAAATTAAAATTATATATCTTATCTATCAATTTATCAAGATTTTTAAGTACTTATATTTTTTAATTTTGGTAAACATACATATCATAAAGTTTACCATTTTAAACATTTTTAAGAGTATAATTCAGTCGCCTTTGTATATTCCCGATATTGTGCAACCCTTACCACTATCCATTTCCAGAACGTTTTCATCATCCCAAACTGAAAATCTGTACCCCTTAAACAATACCCATCTTCACAGCTTCTGGTCACCTCTACTCTACTTTCTGTCTCTATGAATTTGCCTATTGTAGATACCTCATATAAGTACTCATATAAGTAGAATCATACAATATTTGTCCTTTTGTGCCTGGCTTATTTTACTAAGCATATTGTCTTCAAGGTTCATACATGTTGTGACATATCAGAATTTTATTCCTTTTTAAGGCTGAATAATATTCCATTGTATATATATAGGCCACATTTTGTTTATCCATTCATTTGTCAATGGACATTTGGGTTATTTCCACCCTTTAGGTATTGTGAATAATGCTGTTACATTAGTGTGTAAGTATCTGAATCCTTGCTTTAAAATATTTTCAGTATATACCTAGAAGTGGAATTGCTGATCATATGGTAATTCTATGTTTAAATATTTGAGGAGCCACCATGTTGTTTTCTACAACAGCTGTATGATTTTACATTCCAACCAGCAATGCCAAAGTTTCCAACTATCCAACACTTTTTACTTTCCACTTTTAAAAATAAGAGCCATCATAATGTATGTGAAGTGTTATCTCATCTGGATTTGATTTGCATTTCTCTAATGATTGGTGATGTAGAGCATCAGTTTTAGCTCTTAGTTTAGGTCTTTGATCCATTTTAAATTAAATATTATATATGGTATAATATAAGGGTCCAACTTCATTTGTTTGCACATGGATATTGTTTTCACAGCACCATTTGTTGAAGACAATCCTTTCCCTATTGAACAGTTTTGGCACCCTTGTCAAAAATCAGTTGGTTATATATGTGAGGGTTTATTTCTGGGATCTCTATTCTATTTAATTGATCAATATGTCTGTCCCTATGCCAGTACCACACTATTTTGATAACTAGCTTTGTAGTAAGTTTTGAAATCAGGAAATGTGAGTCTTCCAACTTTCTTTTTCATTTTTAAGGTTGTTTTGATTATTCAGTGTTCCCTGAGTTCCACATGAATTTTAGGATGCATTTTTCATTTCAAAAAAATGCCATTGGAATTTTTATAGGGATTGCATTGAATCTGTAGATCACTCTAGGGAGTATTTTCATCTTGTTTTCTTAATTTCCTTTTTGAATTGTTCATTGTTAGCATATATAAATGTAACTGATTTTTACACGTTGATTTTGTATCCTGCAACTTTGCTGAATTTCTTTATTAGTATTATATAATTTTATTGTGGAATCATTATGGTTTTCTACATATAGGATCATATGATCTGAAAAAAGAGAGAATTTTACTTCTTCCTTTCTAATTTAGATGACCTTGTTTCTTTTTCCTGTCCAATTGTTCTGGCTAGAAGTTCCAGTGTTATGTTGGATAGAAATGGCAAAGCAGGCATCCTGGTCTTGTTCCTGATCTTAGGAGAAAAGATTTTAACCTTTCACCATTGAGTATGATGTTAGCTGTGGATTTTTCATACATGGACATTATCATGATAAGGAAGTTTCCTTTCATTCCTAGCTTATTGAGTGTTTTTATCAAGAAAGGCTGACGAATTTTGTTAAATGTTTTTTGACGTCAATTGAGATATCATGTAGTTTTCTCCCCCATTCATTCTATTAATGTGGTAAATTATATTGATTGATTTTTATATGTGGAACCATCCTTGCATTAGGGAAATATACCCCACATGGTCATGGTGTATAACCCTTTTAGTATGTTGCTGTATTCATTGGTAATATATTGTTGAGGATATTTGCATCAATATTCATAAGAGATATTGTTCTGTAGCTTTCTTTTCTTGGAGTGTCTTTGTCTGGTTTTGGTATCAGGGCAATTCTGACCTCATGGAATGGATTAGGAAGTGTTCTCTTCAATTGTTAATTGTTTTTGAAGAGTTTGAGGAACAATGGTGTTTATTGCTCTTTAAATGTTTGGTAGAACTCACCAGTGAAGCCATCTTGTTCTAGATTTTTTTTCATTGGGAGGTTTTTGATTACTGATTTCATCTCCATACTAGTCTATACAGATTTTCCCTTTTCATGATTTAGTTTTGGTAAATTATGTGTTTCAGGAAAATTTCTATTGCATTTAGACTATCCAATATGTTGGCATATAAATGTTCATAGTATTCTCTTATAATCCTTTTTATTTCTATACAACCAGGAGTAAAGTCCCCACTTTCATTCTAGATTTCAGAAATTTGAGACTTCTCTTTTGTTTTAGCTTTATTCAGGTATAATTGATATAGAAGAAAATTGCACACATTTAATATATACTTTTTGTAAGTTTGGGCATATACATATACCCATGATACCATCACTACAACCAAGATACTAAGTATATCCATCACTGCCGAAAACTTTCTTGTATTCTTTGTATTTCTGTTTTTATAAGAACACTTAAAATGAGATCTATCCTCTTAATGTATTTTAAAGTGCACAATGCTGTGTTGTTAACCATACGTTCTAGGTTGTATATCAGATCTCTGGAACTTATTCTTCTTGCACAACAGAAACTTTACCCTCATTGTAAAACTATTATCCATTTCTCCCTTCCTTCAGCCCCCAACAACCACCATTCTATTCTCTGCTTCTGTAAGTTTGTTTAGATACCTCAGATAAGTGGAATCATGCAGTATTTGTCTTTCTGTGACTGGCTTTTTTCACATAGCATAATGTCTTCTAGGTTCATCCATGTTGCTGCAAATGGCAGGATTTCCTTTTTTTTTTAAGGCTGAAAATATTCTATTGTGTATATGTATGTGTGTGTGTATATACATCCATATATATATATATATATATATATATATATATATATATAGCATTTTCTTATCTTTATCCATTGCTTTGTCAATGGACATTTGGATTATTTACATATCTTGGCTATTGTGAATAATGTTTCAATGAACACAGAGATATAGATATCTCTTTGACATTCTGATTTCAATTCTTTTGTATATAAACCCAGAAGTGGGCTTGCTGGATCATAGGTAATTCTGTTTTGAATTTTTTTTAAGAACCTCCATACTGTCTTCCATAGTGGCTGCATCATTCTATATCCCCACCAACAGTGTATAAGTGTTCCAATTTCTTTGCCTCCTAACTAACACTTGTTATTATTATTCTTTTCCATAATAGTCATCCTAGCAGATGTGAGTTGATACCTCATTGTGGTTTTGATCTGCATTTTCACTTATGAATAATGATGCTGAGCACCAAAAGTTTGTCAATTTTGTTGATTTTTTTCCAGAAATCAATTTTGGTTTTATTTTTCTCTGTTGTTTTTCTCTACTTTATTTTTTCTCTTTTCTAAGTGTTAGTATTTTCTTCCATCTACTAGTTTTTGATTTAGTTTGATCTTTTTAGTGTAGTTAGTTAAGATGTAAACTTAGGTTATTGACTTGAGATCTTCCTTCTATTTAATGTGTACATTTATAGCTATAAGTTTTCCTCTTAACACTGCTTTTGCAGCATTTCATAAGTCTGATATGTTGTATTTTCATTTATCTCAGGGTATTTGCTAATTCCCCTGCAATGTCCCCTTTGACCCATTGGCTGTTTTAAGAGTGTGTTGTTTAATTTCTACATAGTTTAAAATTTTCCCATTTTACTTGTTATTGCTTTCTAGTTTCATTATATTGTGCTCAGAAAAATATAATTTATGCTTTCAATTCTTTTAGATTTATTAAGACTAGTTTTATGGCCTAATATGTGGTTTATTCTGGAGAATATTTCACGTGGACTTGAGAAAAATGTGTATTTTTCAGTTGTTGATTGAAGTATTTTGTATATGTCTGTTAGATCCATTTGATCTTTAGTGTTTTTCAAGTCCTCTACCTCCTTACTGATCTTCTGTCTGGTTGTTCTATCCATAATTGAAAGTGGGGTATTATAGTTTCCAATTATTGCTGTGTTGCTATCTACTTCTCCTTTCAGTTCTTTCAGTTTGTTTCAGGTTTTAGTGCTCTAGTGTTTGGTGCATATGTTTTAATTGTTATATCACCTTGGTGAATTAAAATCTATATCAATATATAATATCCTTCTTTGTCTCTTTTAACAGTTTTTGACTTAAACTCTATTTTTCATGATATTAATATAGCAAACCACCCATGCTCTCTTTTGGTTATTATTCATATGAAATATCTTTTTCTCTTCTTTCACTTTCAACATATTTGTATCTTTAGATCTACAGTGAGTTTCTTTTAGATAGCATATAGTTGTATCATGATTTTTTTATCCATTCTGCCAACTTACCCCCTATATTATAGCCATTATTTTTCTATTTGTTTTCTTTATGTTTTATAACTTTTTGGTCCCAAATTAACTCAATTATAGCCTTTTGTGTTTAGTTGATTCTTTGTGTTGAAACTTTTTAACTCTCTTCTCATTTCCTTGTACGTGTATTTTATAGATATTCTCTTTGTTCTTACAATGAGGATTATCTATAACATGAATTTTATACTCTCTAATTTGAATTCATACCAACTTAACTTGAATAACATGAAGCAACTCTACTTCTATAAAGCTCCACGCCCTCTACATAATTGATATCACAAATTACATTTTTATCACATTGTGACCAATAACATAGATTTATAATTATTTTTATGCATTTTATTTTTAATCATGTAGAAAATAAAAAGTGTTATAAACTAAGATTATAATATTAGATTTCATATTTGCCCAGATATTTACTGGATATCTTTATATCTTCATATTGCTTCAAATTACTATTGATTGTCACTTCATTTCATCATAAAGGATTCCCTAATTTAGCACTTCTTGTAGGGAAGATCTAGTGAGAGTAAACACTCTCAACCTTCATTTTTCTGGAAATTTCTTTCTCATGTTTGAAAGACAATTTTGCTGGATGTAGAATTCTCATTTAACAGATTTTTTTTCAACATTTAAATATATCATCCTACTGCTTTCTGGCCTGCAAGGTTTCTTCTGAGAAATCCACTGATAATCTTATTGAGGATTTGTGGTACGTAATGAGTTATTTCTCTTGCTGCTTTCAACATTCTCTATCTTTGTCTTTTGTAAGTTTGATTATAATGTGTTTTGGTGTAGATCTCTTTGGATTTATCTAATTTGGAGTTATTTCAGTATTTTGCATTTGTAGATTCATGTCTTTCCTCAAATTTAGGAAGCTTTCAACCATCATTTCTTCAATTAATCTTTTTTCTCCTTTCTTTTACTCTTCTCTCTCTGGAGCTCTCATATTGCTAATGTTGATCAGCTTGATAATATCCCACAAGTTCCTTAGACTTTCTTCATTTTTTAGTTTTGTTTTGTTTTGGTTTGGTTTTTGCTGCTTAGACTTGATGATTTCAATTGGCCTATCATTAAGTTCACTGATGTTTCTTTTCCTTGATCAAATCTGCTATTGAAACTCTCTAGTGAGTTTTTATGTCAGTTACTGTACTTTTCAGTTCAAGAATTTCTATTTTATTCATTTTTATAATTTCTTTCTCTTTGCTGATATTCTCACTGTTCACATATCAATTTCCAGATTTTGTTTCATTGTTTGTGTTTTCCTTTAGCTCTTTGAGCATGTTAATACAGTTGTTTTAAATTCTTATCCTACTAAATTCTATGTATAGGCTTCTTCATTAATAATTTCTGTCGGGCTTCCCTGGTGGCGCAGTGGTTGCGCCTCCACCTGCCGATGCAGGGGAACCGGGTTTGTGCCCTGGTCTGGGAGGATCCTACATGCCGCGGAGTGGCTGGGCCCGTGAGCCATGGCTGCTGAGCCTGCGCGTCCGGAGCCTGTGCTCCGCAACGGGAGAGGCCACAACAGTGAGAGGCCCGCGTACGGCAAAAAAATAAAAAAATAAAAAAATAAAAAAATAATAATTTCTGTCATTTAATTTGTTCTTTTGACTGTACCACATTTCCTTTTCCTTTGTATCCCTTATGATTCATTGTTGAAAATTGGGTATTTAATTATTATAATGCAATAATTGTGGAAATTAGATAATTGTCCCACCCCAGGGCTTGCCATGTTTGTTTTGTTGATAGTTGATGGCTGTAGTAGTATGTTTTGAAACCATTCCACAACTCTTTTTGCAAAGGCTATTCCTTGTCATATGTATGAAGACTCTGTTTCTTTAGCTCATATTCAGGTAATGTTTTGACAGATATTTCCTGGAATTCAAGGAGCTGAAACAGACAAAAATTCCAACCCACATCCCCCAAGAAAAAGAGAGTGAGCAGCCTCTTTTCTCAGTCTTTCTAATTGCCTTTGTGCTGCAGCACTTCTTTATGAATTAGCTATACTTTCTCTGAGCCTAGGAGCCAAATGAAAGGTGAAGATCATCTCAAGAGTTTTCTGAATATGAATTCTGCCTGGACATAAATGTGGTTTTCAAATTTTTCCCATATATGTTGCTGCTTTTTAATGTCCTAATTTTCCAAGGCATCACATCCCAGATTATCTGGGCCTTAGATGGTCTGTTGTGTCTTCACTCAGAATCTCCTGCCCCAGGCATATGTGGGTATGTAGCCTCATTGTAGTTTTTATGAGATGAGTGTCCAGGCCTTCAGGTGTCCCCAGACAGTTTAGAGTAGATACATGGTAATTTGCGAATAAGATATGCTTTGCTCCTGACACTCAAGACAAAGACCATCTCAGCCACACCATGGAGAGTGACATTTCTACAAAGTTTTCCTACCATTTTGAAGATGGATTTTTCTTGATTGAATGTTTGCTTGGTTGCCATAAACCTTTGATTGTTTTTCAGAGCTTCCACAAAGTTTTTTCAGGTAGCTAATGGTTGATATTTTTATATATCTGTGGGTGAACAAGAGCTTGAAGCTTCCTACTCTGCCATTTTGCTAATCTGTACCTCCATACAAAGTTTCTTGCAAGTTAATACCCAGTAGTAGCTAAGGTTTGGTGACAATCAGGCATTCTCATAAACTGTTGGTGGAAATGGAAATTAATATACTTTCTGGAAGGGAAGTTGGAAATATACATTAATTATTTTGAATGCTTATACTCCCTGACTCAGTAAGTGTGCTTCTAGGAAATGGAAAGTTGTTTCTGATATAATGTTGTTAAGTGGAAAATGTGTATGTAAAACTGTCTACAGTATATAGTATACTTGAAATTCATACATATTTATATATCTGTATCTTGTTCTATCTTTTATATCTGTCTCTCACTCTTTATTTTTAGGGCCATGCAAAAGAGGTCTATGGACTGGTTCAGGTTTGAAAATGGGAGAGACTGATGATTCAGATCAGCTTAAGTGGTTTTCCCTGTAATTGAATTACTGAAACTGTTAATAATATGTGCAAAGTATACAGTAATTAAAGAACACAAATGGAAGGGTGACTCAGATGCCTGATGCCTCCCTAGCAACTCATGGAATCATGTACAAAAATCTGAGATGGAAGGAAAAAAATGCAAGGGCTCACTGTCTTTCATAAAAGTAAGCAGAAAGGACATGTCTAAATATTTAATAGTTTAACTATTTCTGAATAAGGCAAATCATTACTGAACCCACAGTTTCATGTATATATTTTCTCTTTCTTATTGCATCCTTGTGTCTATAGCAGGCCTGGCCAATGGCCTAATCAAAATTACTTTAGAAACGTAAAAAATGTTGTTGGAAAAAATGGTTTCAATGTTAAATATAGTTATTTCACAACATAGTAAGAGGCTTTCCTCTGTCACATATTTTAACCTAAGTGTATGAACAGTCCACACTCATCATTCTACCTAAGTATAAAAAATATATTGATATTCTAACATAGATAATAGTATAACCTCAGGATACTGAATGAAAAGGGGTCTTTTTAAGTTGAATTACATCTCTTTCTACCTCAAAGGAAAATCAAAGTGTCTGTAATTTCACTTGTTTTGCTCTTCCCTTTAGAAGCAGTGGTTTTTTCATCATGTAATAAGAAAATCTCACTAGTAGCATCATGAATAACGGATCTTGCAATACACTCATTCTATTTTTCTTTTTTCAAAGTCTACCGAATGGAAAAATAAATAAAAGAAGATGTCTGGAATACTTTCTTGTTCACTTTGCTAAGAATAATTCTGACTTTTAACTCCTGGAAATAAAGGAGAAATTCTGTAAATTCCTGTCAAATTTCTAGCTCTTTCCAGTGATAGGAAGAGATAAATATGGTTTCATGGAGGACATTTTTTACTAATGTGAAGATTATAAAATTATGCAGCCTAGTAGAATCCTAGTAGATTCCAGTACTGTAAACATTTTGAACCATTTTTGATGAATTGACTATAAAATTAATTAAACTTTGTTCAGATGAGCATGTGTCAACATATTGAATTTATATATTTGTTATATATAAGTTGAAGACTAAACTTTTATATAAGAATGAAATTGGAGTAAAATCATTTTGATTTAACTCTTCCTATTTGAATCTCACTGAGAACATCAAAAAGAAAATTAAATAAAATAAAACTCATTCTTCAGTGACATAAACATGGACAAGCCTCAAATTGCCTAAATCATAAGTTTAAGAAAATATAAAATCCTGTGAAATTTGAGTGGAAAGAAGGATGATCATGAACTACTCTTGAGGAATTCCAGAAAGAAAAGGAAGAGAAAACTAAAATATGCTCCTTCAGAGCTTAGGTAGTAAATACATGCCCCTAAAAAAGGAAAAGAAGGAACTACTCTTGAGGAATTCCAGAAAGAAAAGGAAGAGAAAACTAAAATATGCTCCTTCAGAGCTTAGGTAGTAAATACATGCCCCTAAAAATAAGTGTCAATATCCTTAAGAGTTTAGCCAATGATCCTTGATTAGAGTGCCCGTATCTAAGACTACACCAATTCTCCTTAATCTTGCAAATTGAGAGGAGTAATGTCTTCCAAGCAGAATATTTAAGGAAGTGCTGGGTGGTAGAGAACATGACCACAGACATGCATTGAAACTGCTGACTGCTTCTCTTATTCCCTTCATGCTCTCCAGACTATTTTTCAGAAAATAGGTGATATAGAAAACTTTCTCCTTTCAATGACAGTAACTAAGGAGTAATCTCAATGTGATTATCTACATATTTCAGTTAAAAGAAAGGAAAAGCAGATATGCAAAATGTAGATACTGACTATAAGTTAGAAAAGGAATTACCCCAGAAAACAGGAAACTTTAGGACAAATAAATATCCATAGACTCAAGGAATTTTCTGGAGATGTAATCCTTTTGAAAGAAAAACAATTTAAAGGAATTCAAACAAGATGCAAAAGCTGAAGAAAGATAATGGGACAATAGAAGGAGATGGAAAGTGAATGAGCATAGCTTAAGAAGAAAAAATGGAAAAGAATAATAAAATCATTAGAACAAAGAAAATCACATTAGAAGCCATACCACAATTATAAATACAATTGAGAACACAATTATGGTAGGGAAATTTGGTTATGTGAAAAACAAATTTAGTTTAGGAAAAAAAAAAGATGTTTGTGATTAGAAATTAAAAAACATTGCTATGAAAGATAAGCAATGGAGATCCAGCATATTCTCAATTGGTTTTCCTAAAGAGATTGCTGAGTAAATGGAATAGACAAACTATTCTAAAATATGCTAGAATGAAATTATCCTGATTTAGAGATTTGAATCTATAGATCTAAGGCTGCATCAGTTATTTGTTGGTGTATATGTTTGTTTGCTTGTTTTTTGGTATGCGGACCTCTCACTGTTGTGGCCTCTCCCGTTGTGGAGGGCAGGCTCCGAACACGCAGGCTCAGTGGCCATGGCTCACGGGCCCAGCCGCTTCGTGGCATGTGGGATCTTCCTGGACAGGGCACGAACCTGTATCCCCTGCATCGGCAGGCAGACTCTCAACCACTGCGCCACCAGGGAAGCCCAGTGTATATATATTTTTTAAAGCAAATACAAAACCTCAACGCATACAAGTGTTCATTGCTCATGTATCTGGAGTGGTCAGCTAGGCAGCTCTGCTTATATTGGTTACTTTCACTCCCATGACTGAGTTTTTGCCTGCTATTGGTTGATATACACTGTTCTTGACTGTGTAAGTGAGTGACTTGGTTTTGCTCTATGTCTCTCATCCTACATAAGATTAGATAGGCATGTGCTTTTGGCTATGGCAGAGGTGCAAAAGAGAACAATTTCTAAAGTGCACATTTCAGGCCTCTGAGTGCATCATGTCAGCTAACATCCCATTGACCAAGGCAAGTCACATTTCAGACCAAGATCAAGAGTGGGACAGATCAACATTCCCACATGTAACTTCAAAGTTACATGGTAAACGGTTTAGTTACAAGGAAAGGTGAAAAACCAGTGTCATCACTGCATTCTACCATATACCATTTCTAAGGAAAATTTATATATATATATATATATATATATATATATATATATATAT
>NC_041234.1:69686369-69715826 GCF_002837175.3 Physeter macrocephalus | reverse complement strand
AACACGCAGGCTCAGTGGCCATGGCTCACGGGCCCAGCCGCTTCGTGGCATGTGGGATCTTCCTGGACCAGGGCACGAACCTGTATCCCCTGCATCGGCAGGCAGACTCTCAACCACTGCGCCACCAGGGAAGCCCAGTGTATATATATTTTTTAAAGCAAATACAAAACCTCAACGCATACAAGTGTTCATTGCTCATGTATCTGGAGTGGTCAGCTAGGCAGCTCTGCTTATATTGGTTACTTTCACTCCCATGACTGAGTTTTTGCCTGCTATTGGTTGATATACACTGTTCTTGACTGTGTAAGTGAGTGACTTGGTTTTGCTCTATGTCTCTCATCCTACATAAGATTAGATAGGCATGTGCTTTTGGCTATGGCAGAGGTGCAAAAGAGAACAATTTCTAAAGTGCACATTTCAGGCCTCTGAGTGCATCATGTCAGCTAACATCCCATTGACCAAGGCAAGTCACATTTCAGACCAAGATCAAGAGTGGGACAGATCAACATTCCCACATGTAACTTCAAAGTTACATGGTAAACGGTTTAGTTACAAGGAAAGGTGAAAAACCAGTGTCATCACTGCATTCTACCATATACCATTTCTAAGGAAAATTTATATATATATATATATATATATATATATATATATATATTGGTCATGCAGTGCAGCATGTGGGATCTTAGTTCCCTGACCAGGGATCAAACCGACACCCCCTGCAATGGAAGCATGGAGTCCTACCCACTGGACTACTCGGGAACTCCCTAAAATTTATATATTTCAACATCAAGACATATCCAAGTGAAGTTATGAAATGTCAACAATAAAGAAGAGATAATTTAAAAGGTATACAGATATGATAATCAAGCCACATTAAAGGGGTTCAGTATATCAGAGAATATTAAGTTCTGAGGCAGTACTTTTCAATACAAATATAATGAAAGTCACATAAGTATTCTACTTTTTTAAGTTAATTTTTATTGGAGTACAGTTGCTTTACAATGTTCTGTTAGTTTCTGCTGTACAGCAAAGTGAATCTGTTATATGTATACATATATCCACACTTTTTTAGATTTCTTTCCTATTTAGGTCACCACAGAGCACTGAGTAGAGTTCCCTGTGCTATACAGTAGGTTCTAATTAGTTATCTGTTTTATATATAGTAGTGTATATATATCAATCCCAATCTCCCAATTCATCCCACCTCGCCTTCCCCCTTGGTATCCATGTGTTTGTTCTCTACATATGTGACTCTATTTCTACTTTGCCAATAAGTTCATCTGTACCATTTTTCTGGATTCCACATATAAGCAATATTACACAATATTTGTTTTTCTCTTTCTAAGTTCACTCTGCATGACAATCTCTAGGTCCATCCATATTGATGCAAATGGCATTATTTCATTATTTTTTATGGCTGAGTAATATTCCATTGTATATATGTACCACATCTTCTTTATCCATTCCTCTGTTGATGGACATTTAGGTTACTTCCATGTCCTGACTATTGTAAATAGTGTTGCAATGAACACTGGTGTGCATGCATCCTTTCAAATTTCGGTTTTCTCCAGATACATGCCTAGGAGTGGGATTGCTGGGTCATATGGTGGCTCTATTTTTAGTTTTTTAAAAGAAACTCCATACTGTTCTCCATAGTGGCTGTACCAATTTACATTCCCACTAACAGTGTAGGAGAGTCCCCTTTTCTCCATAGCCTCTCCAGCATTTATTGTTTGTAGATTTTTTAATGATGACCATTCTGACTGGTGTGAGGTGTTACCTCATTGTAGTTTTGATTTGCATTTCTCTAATGATTAATGATGTTGAGCATTCTTTCATGTGTTTGTTGGCCATCTGTATGTCTTCTTTGGAGAAATGTCTATTTAGATCTTCCTCTCATTTTTTGATTGGGTTATCTGGTTTTTTGATATTGAGCTGCATGAGCTGTTTGTGTATTTTGGAGATTAATCTCTTGTCTGTTGCTTTCATTTGCAAGTATTTTCTCCCATTCTGAGGGTTGTCTTTTTGTTTCGTTTATGGGTCTTCTTTGCTGTGCAAAAACTTTTAAGTTTAATTAAATCCCATTTGTTTATTTTTGTTTTTATTTTCATTACTCTAGGAGGTGGGTCAAAAAAGATCTTGCTGTGATTTATGTCAAAGAGTGTTGTGCCTATGTTTTCCTCTAAGAGTTTTATAGTGTCTGGCCTTACATTTAGTCTTTAATCCATTTTGAGTTTATTTTTGTGTATGGTGTTAGGGAGTGTTCTAATTTCATTCTTTTACATGTACCTGTCCAGTTTTCCTAGCACCACTTATTGAAGAGGCTGTCTTTCCTCCATTGTATACTTTTGCCTCCTTTGTCATAGATTAGGTGATCATAGGTGCATGGGTTTATCTCTGGGCTTTCTATCCTCTTTCATTGATTTATATTTCTGTTTTTGTGCCAGTGCCATACAGTGTTTCTTTTTTAATAATTAATTTACTTTTTTGGCTGTGTTGGGTCTTTGTTGCTGCACATGGGCTTTCTTTAGTTGAGGTGAGCGGGGGCTACTCTTCATTGCAGTGCATGGGCTTCTCATGGGAGTGGCTTCTCTTTTTGCAGAGCACAGGCTCTAGGCACGCAAGCTTTAGTAGTTGTAGCACATGGGCTAAGTAGTTGTGGCTCATGGGCTGTAGAGTGCAGGCTCAATAGTTGTGGCACATGGGCTTAGTTCCTCTGTGATATGTGGGATCTTCCTGGACCAGGGATTGAACCCTTGTCCCTTGCATTGGCAGGCAGATTCTTAACCACTGCACCACCAGGGAAGTCCCCATACAGTCTTGATTACTGTAGCCTTGTAATATTGTCTGAAGTCAGGGAGCCTGATTCCTCCAGCTCCATTTTCCTTTCTCAACATTGCTTTGGCTATTTGGGGTCGTTTGTGTTTCCATACAAAATGTAAATTTTTTTGTTCTAATTCTGTGAAAAATGCCATTGGTAATTTGATAAGGATTGCAGTGAATCTGTAGATTGCTTTGGGTAGTATAGTCATTTTCACAGTATTGATTCTTCCAATCCAAAAATGTGGTATATATCTCCATCTGTTTGTGTCATCTTTGATTTCTTTCATCATATCTTACAGTTTTATGAGTACAGGTCTTTTGCTTCCTTAGTTAGGTTTGTTCATATATATTGATATTTTATTCTTCTTGTTGTGATGCTAAATGGGATTGTTTGCTTAATTTCTCTTTCTGACCTTTCATTTGTAATTTTACTTTTCTAGTAGCCATATTAAAAAATAAGTAAAAAGTAACAGGTGAAATTTATTTTAATAATATCTTTTATGCAAGCCACTATATCTAAAATACCATTTCAACATGAAATCAATATAAGGATTATTAATTAAATATTTTACATACTAAGTCTTTGAAATATCCTGTGTATTTTGCACTCATAGCACATCTCAACTGATTTAGTTACATTTCAAATGCTTCATAACCACATATGGTTAATGGCTATTGTATTGGAAGGAAGACAACATTCTTTTTTTTTTTTTTTTTTTTTTTTTTTTGTGGTACACACGCCTCTCACTGTTGTGGCCTCTCCCGTTGTGTAGCACAGGCTCTGGACACACAGGCTCCGCTGCCATGGCTCACGGGCCCAGCCGCTCCATGGCATATGGGATCCTCCCGGACCGGGGCATGAACCCGTGTCCCCTGCATCAGCAGGCAGACTCTCAACCACTACGCCACCAGGGAAGTCCATGAAGGCAACATTCTTAAACATGAAAGAGCTAGAAAATTTAGTGCCCATGAGCTTTAAAAAAAAAAAAAAACAGGCAAAAGAAATACTCTACTTGATGATGAAATCTAGTCAGTGAAGAAATTAATCCAGATTAAGGACTGAGGAATGGAAAAGCCATGATAAAAGTACTAAGAGCATGCATTTAATCCTTTCCATTTTTGATAGGACTAAAACAAAACAACTGTGGGGATAATAGTTCTTGAAGTGGTTATACAAATTGTACAATCATTTTTATATTATTAAACTTTTTTACTAATAAAACTCAGGAATTGGGATAGGTACTTTGGGAGGAATGTGGGCTAGTTTTCTATTTAGTAGCAGGAAGTTAATAGATGCTATACCTAATAAAATGCATATGTACCAGGCACTGTTTAAAGTACTTGACAGGAATAATCTTGTGCAATCCACACAATAATGTTAGGAGACAGGTATTACTATTTTTCTTATTTTAACAGTAAGGAAACCGAGACACATATAGGTTGAGTAACTTGCCACTTCGGTAAGTGGTGGAGCTAAGTTTCAGACCTAGAAAATTTGATTTGAGTGTTTGCGCTCTTAATCAATTTGCTACGTTGCCTAATGTAGAAAAGTGTCATAAAATATATATGTATATATATTTATAAAATATATATGTATATATATTTATATACATATATATTTTATTTTACCATGTATATATAATGTATATATAAATAACAGCAAAAATGGCTCAATAATTCCTTGTAATATTTTAAAAACTTTAGAGAACTCTTTTAACAATGTCTCTTGTTTCAATGAAACATTTATCTGAAATGCAGTAATTCTTTAATTTTTTTCCTTACTCTTTTTCCTCCTAAAAATCAATGAAATTAAAATTAAGCTGTCCATAAGTTTAGGAAATATTGACCTATCTTTCAAGTTTGAGGGTTTTTATGTCCTTGAAGGTGATTATGGTGCAAAGAAAAAAATATTCACAAGTTCCATTAACTATAACATTAATATTCAGTTTATTAAAGTTACAAACTCAAAAAGCCAGTTATTCTTGAGGTTTTCATTTTCAGTTTGCAATATCATTATATTCATATTTTTAGCTAATTGCAAAAAATTAACTTTAAGGGAGATTTTTACAACTTAAACATGCATAAATATTTTAAGATGGATTTATAAATATATTTATTTAGTTTCCTTTAATTACTCAACTAACTTGAACAAAATAATCCTGGTATACTTGAATGTCTGATGAGTCTTGAATTTTCTTAGAATTATCCTACAAATATTTGCTAAAAACTTATTATTGTGAGGGACCTTCAAAATGGCAGAGGAGTAAGACATGGAGATCACCTTCCTCCACCAAAATGCATCAGAATTACATCTACATGTGGAACAACTCCTACAAAACACCACCTGAGCACTGGCAGAAGACCTCAGATTTCCCAAAGGGCAAGAAACTCCACATGTACGTGGGTAGGGCAAAAAAAAAAAAAAGAAAAAACAGAGACAAAAGAATAAGGATGTGACCTGCACCTCTGGGAGGGAGCTGTGAAGGAGAAAAAGTTTCCACACACTAGGAAGCCCCTTCACTGGTGGAGATGGGGGGTGGGTGGGGAGGAAGCTTTGGAGCCATGGAGGGGAGTGAAGCAAAAGGGGTACAGAGGGCAAAGCAGAGAGATTCCTGCACAGAGGATCAATGCCAACCAGCACTCACCAGCCTGAGAGGCTTATCTGCTCACCCATGGGGTTGTGGATGCTGGGAGCTGAGGCTCGGGATTTGGAGGTCAGATCCCAGGGAGACGACTGGGGTTGGCTGTGTGAAAGAAGCCTGAGGGGGCTAGTGAGCCACAGCTAGCCAGAAGGGAGTCCGGGAAAATGTCTGGACCTGCCTAGGAGGCAAGAGACCATTGTTTCAGGGTGCGTGAGGAGAGGAGATTCAGAGCACCACCTAAACGAGCTCCAGACCAGCTTGAACACTAGAGATGGGCATGAAATGCTAAGGCTGCTGCCGACGCCACCAAGAAGTCTGTGTGCAAGCACAGGTCACTATCCACACACCCCACTATCGCAGCCTGTGCAGCCTGCCACTGCCAGGGTCCTGTGATCCAGGGATAACTTCCCCAGGAGAACACATAGCATGCCTCAGACAGTTGCAGGATCACACCAGCCTCTTCCATGGCAGGCTTACCCCACATTCCAGTTATGACTATCTTACCCCCCCTCCCCTCAGCCTGAGTGAGCAAGACTGCCCTAATCAGCTGCTGCTTTAATCCCCTCTTGTCTGGTTGGGGAACAGATGCTGGAGGGTGACCTACACTCAGACGTGGGGACAACACCAAAGCTGAACCCCAGCAACTGTGCAGAAAAAGAAGAGAAAGGGAAATTTCTCTATGCAGCCTCAGAAACAGTGGATTAAATCCCTACAATCAACTTGATGTACCCTACATCTGTGGAATACCTGAATAGACAATTAATCATCCAAAGTTGAGGTTGTGGACAATGGAAGCAAATATAGACTTGGGGTTTGCTGTCTGCGACTGACTTGTTTCTGATTTTTATGTTTATCATAGTTCAGTTTTCATTGCTTGTTATCATTGGTGGATTTGCTTGTTGGTTTTGTTGCTCAATTTTTTAAAATTTAATTTTATTTATTTTATTTATTTTTCACTCTTTTGTTTTAATAATATTTAAATTTGTAAATTTAATTTTATTTATTTTATTTTTCTTTCTTTTTTTCTCCCTTTTCTTCTGAGATGTGTGGCTGACAGTGTCTTGGCACTCTGGCCTGGTGTCAGGCCCGAGCCTCTGAGGTGGGAGAGCCGAGTTCAGGACATTGGACCACCAGAGACCTCCCAGTCCCATGTAGTATCAATCACTGAAAGCTCTCCCAGAGATCTCCATCTCAACGTGAAACCCAGCTCCACCCAACGGCCAGCAACCTCCAGTGCTGGATGCCCCATGCCAAAGTACTAGCAAGACAGGAGCACAAACCCACCCATTAGCAGAGAGACTGCCTAAAGTCATAAAAAGTTAATAGACACCCCACAGTACACCACCGGATGTGGCCCATCTCACCAGTAAGAAAAGATCCAACCCCACCCACCAAAACACAGGCACCAGTCCCCTCCACCAGGAAGCCTACACAAGGCACAGAACCAACCTCACTCACTGAGGGCAGACACGAAAAACAATGGCAACTATGAGCCTGCAGCCTGTGAAAAGGAGACCCCAAACCCAGTAAGTTAAACAAAATGAGAAGACAGAGAAATATAAGCAGATGAAGGAGCAAGGTAAAAACCCACCAGACCAAATAAATGAAGAGGAAATAGGCAGTCTACCTGAAAAAGAATTCAGAGTAATGGCAGTAAAGATGATCCAAAATCTTGGAAATAGAATGGAGAAAATACAAGAAACATTTAACAAGGAACTTGAAAAACTAAAGAGCAAACAAACAATGATGAACAGCACAATAAATGAAATTAAAATTCTCTAGAAGGAATCAATAGCAGAATAACTGAGGCAGAAGAACGGATAAGTGACCTGGAAGACACAATACTGGAAATAACTACAGCAGAGCAGAATAAAGAAAAAAAGAATGAAAAGAATTGAGGACAGTCTCAGAGACTTCTGGGACAACATTAAATGCACCAATATTCGAATTATAGGGGTCCCAAAAGAAGACGAGAAAAAGAAAGGGTCTGAGAAAATATTTGAAGAGATTATACTTGAAAACTTATCTAACATGGGACAGGAAATAGTCAATCAAGTCCAGGAAGCACAGAGAGTCCCATACAGGATAAATCCAAGGAGAAACAGTCCCAGACACATATTAATCAAACTACCAAAAGTTAAATACAAAGAAAAAATTTTAAAAGCAACAAGGGAAAAGCAACAAATAACATTCAAGGAATCCTATAAGGTTAACAGCTGATCATTCAGCAGAAACTCTGCAAGCCAGAGAGGAGTGGCAGGACATATTTAAAGTGATTAAGGGAAAAACCTACAACCAAGATTACTCTACCCAGCAAATATCTCTTTCAAATTTGACAGAGAAATTAAAACTGTTATAGACAAGCAAAATTTAAAAGAATTCATCACCACCAAACCAGCTTTACAATACATGCCAAAGGAACTTCTCTAGGCATGAAACACAAGAGAAGGAAAAGACTTACAATAACAAGCCCAAAACAATTAAGAAAATAGTAATAGGAACATACATATTGATAATTACCTTAAATGTAAATGGATTAAATGCTCCATCCAAGAAGAAGATATAACAATTGTAAATATTTATGCACCCAACAAAGGAGCACCTCAATACATAAGGCAAATGCTAACAGCCATAAAAGGGGAAATCAACAGTAACACAATCATAGTAGGGGAGTTTAACACCCCACCTTCACCAATGGACACATCATCCAAAATGAAAATAAATAAGGAAACACAAGCTTTTAATGACACATTAGACCAGAGAGATTTAATTGATATTTATAGGACATTCTATCAGAAAATGACAGAATACATTTTCTTCTCAAGTGCACAATGAACATTCTCTAAGATAGATCACATCTTGGGTCACAACTCAAGCCTTGGTAAATTTAAGAAAATTGATATTGTATCAAGTATCTTTTCCAACCACAAGACTATGAGATCAGAAATCAATTCTAGGAAAAAAAAACTGTAAAAACTAAAAACCCATGTACGCTAAACAATATGCTGCTAAATAACAAAGAAATCACTGAAGAAATCTTAAAGGAAGTAAAAAAAAAAAAACCTAAAAACAAATGACAGTGAAAACACAATGACCCAAAACCTATGGGATGCAGCAAAAGCAGTTCTAACAGGGAAGAATGGACAAATTCTTAGAAAAGCACAACCTTCCAAGACTAAACCAGGAAGTAATAGAAACTATAAACAACCCAATCACAAGCACTGAAATTGAAACTGCGATTAATAATATGCAGCAAAAGCAGTTCTAACAGGGAAGTTTATAGCAATACAATCCTACTTCAAGAAAGAAGAAAAATCTCAAATAAATAACCTAACCTCACACTTAAGAATTAAAGGAAGAGGAACAAAAAGACCCCAAAGTTAGCAGACCAAAGAGATCATAAACACCAGATCAGAAATAAAAGCTGGTTATTTGAAAAGATAAACAAAATTGATAAACCATTAGCCAGACTCATCAAGAAAAAAGGGAGAAGACTCAAGCCAACAGAATTAGAAATGAAAAAGGAGAAGTAAATACAAAGGATCATGAGAGATTACTACAAGCAAATATATGCCATTAAAATGGACAACCTGGAAGAAATGGACAAATTCTTAGAAAAGCACAACCTTCCAAGACTAAACCAGGAAGTAATAGAAACTATAAACAACCCAATCACAAGCACTGAAATTGAAACTGCGATTAATAATCTTCCAACAAACAAAAGTCCAGGACCAGATGGCTTCACAGGAGAATTCTATCAGACATTAGAGAAGAGCTAACACTTATTCTTCTTAAACTCTTCCAAAATATAGCAGAGGGAGGAGCACTCCCAAAATCATTCTACGAGGCCACCAACACCCTGATGCCAAAACCAGACAAAGATGTCACAAAGAAAGAAAGCTACAGGCCAATATCACTGATGAACAAAGATTCAAATATCATCAACAAAATACTAGGAAACAGAATCAAAGAGCACATGAAAAGTACCATACACCATGATCAAGTGGGGTTTATCCCAGGAATGCCAGGATTCTTCAGTATATGCAAATAAATCAATTTGATACATCATATTAAAAAACTGAAGGATAAAAACCATATTATAATCTCAATAGATGTAGAAAAATATCTTTCAACAAATTTCAACACCAAATTTTGATAAAAACTCTCCAGAAAGTAGGCATAGAGGGAAACTACCACAGCACAGTAAAGACCATATATGACAAACCCACAGCCATATGATCATCTCAATAGATGCAGAAAAAGCTTTTGACAAAATACAAACCCATTTATGATAAAAATCCTCCAGAAAGTAGGCATAGAGGGAACTTACCTCAACATAATAAAGGCCAAATATGACAAACCCACAGCCAACATCATTCTCAATGGTGAAAAACTGAAACCATTTCCACTAACATCAGGAGCAAGACAAAGTGGCCCATTCTCACCACTATTATTCAACACAGTTTTGGAAGCTTTAGCCACAACAATCAGAGAAGAAAAAGAAATAAAAGGAATCCAAATTGGAAAAGAGGAAGTAAAGCTGTCACTGTTTGCAGGTGACATGATACGATACTATACATAGAGAATCCTAAAGATGCTACCAGAAAACTACTAGAGCTAATCAATGAATTTGGTAAAGTAGCAGGATACAAAATTAATGCTAGAAATCTCTTGCATTCCTATAGGCTTACAATGAAAAATCTGAAATTGAAATTAAGGAAACACTCCCATTTATCATTGTAATAAAAAGAATAAATTACCTAGGAATAAACCTACTTAAGCAGACAAAAGACCTGTATGCAGAAAACTATAAGACACTTTTGAAAGAAATTAAAGATGATACAAACAGATGGAGAGATATACCATGTTCTTGGATTGGAAGAATAAAAATTGTGAAAATGACTATACTACCCAAAGCAATCTACAGATTCAGTTCAATACCTATCAAGATACCAATGGCATTTTTCACAGAACTAGAACAGAAAATGTCACAATTTGTATGGTAACACAAAAGACCCTAAATAGCCAAAGCAATCTTGAGAAAGAAAAACGGAGCTGAAGGAATCAGGCTCCCTGACTTCAGACTATACTACAAAGCTACAGTAATCAAGACAATATGGTACTGGCACAAAAACAGAAATATAGATCAATGGAACCAGATAGAAAGCCCAGAGATAAACCCACGAACATATGGTCAGGTTATCCTTTGTAAAGGAGACAAGTATATACAACGGAGAAAAGACAGCCTCTTCAATAAATGGTGCTGGGAAAACTGGACAGCTACATGTAAAATAATGAAACTCAAACACTTCCTAACACCATACACAAAACAAATTCAAAATGGATTAAAGACCTAAATGTAAGGCCAGACGCTATAAAACTTAGAGGAAAACATAGGCAGAACTCTCTATGACATAAATCACAGTAAGATCATTTTGACCCACCTCCTAGAGAAATGGAAATAAAAACAAAATTAAACAAATGGGACCTAATGAAACTTAAAAGCATTTCCACAGTAAAGGAAACAAGAAACGAGACAAAAAGACAACCCTCAGAATGGGAGAAAATATTTGCAAAGGAAGCAACTGATAAAGGATTAATCTCCAAAATATACAAACCACTCATGCAGCTCAATATCAAAAAAAACATACAATTCAATCCAAAAATGGGCAGAAGGCCTAAAAACACATTTCTCCAAAGAAGATATACAGATTGCCAACAAACACATGAAAGGATGCTCAACATTGCTAGTCACTAGAGAAATGCAAATCAAAACTACAATGAGGTATCATCTCACACTGGTCAGAATGGCCATCATTAAAATTCTACAAACAATAAATCCTGGAGAGAGTGTGTAGAAAAAGGGATCCTCTTGCACTGTTTGTGGTAATGTAGATTGATACAGCTCCTATGGAGAACATTATGGATGTTCCTTAAAAGACTAAAAATAGAACTACAATATGACCCAGCGATCTCACTATTCTGCATATACCTTAAGAAAACCATAATTCAAAAAGAGACATGTACCACAATGTTCATTGCAGCACTATTTACAATAGCCAGGACATTGACACAACCTAAGTGTCCATCGACAGATGAATGGATAAAGAAGATGTGGCACATATATACAATGGAATATTACTCGGTTGTAAAAAGAAACGAAATTGAGTTATTTGTAGTGAGGTGGATGGACCTAGAGTCTGTCATACAGAGTGAAGTAAGTCAGGAAAACAACTACCGTAGGTTAACATATATATATATATGGAATCTAAAAAAAAAAAAAATTGGTTTTGATTAACTTAGGTGCCAGACAGGAATAAAGACACAGATGTAGAGAATGGACTTGAGTACACGGGGAGGGGAAAGGGTAAGCTCGGATGAAGAGTGAGAGTAGCCTTGACATATATACACTACCAAATGTAAAATAGATAGCTAGTGGGAAGCAGCTGCATAGCACAGGGAGGTCAGCTCAGTGCTTTGTGACCATCTATTGGGTTGGGATAGGGAGGGTGGGAGGGAGATGCAAGGAGGAGGGGATATGTGGATATATGTATACATATAACTGATTCACTTTTTCATACAGCAGAAACTAACACAACATTGTAAAGCAATTATACTCCAATAAAGATGTTTAAAAATAAAAGAACTTATTATTGAGCAGGTTCTCTTCTAGATGGTAGAAGAGAACCATCTTAGATGGCTTCACTGGATGAAATAGAAGGAAATCCCTGGCTTCATGGAATTTTCATTCTAAATGTTCCCAGTTTGTGTATCAGCTTAGGGAGATTTCAGTTTAAATTCACAAATATAAATCAATTTTTCATTGCATATTTTAGTTTAGAATTACAGATTGATGTTTTAATAGGCTAAACCCTTTTAAACAAGTTATTGACACTTAAAATGCCAAAACATGTACATATTTGGTAAAAATTTTAATACCATGGGTTTCATTCTCTTAAAAATTTCTATACTGAATTCTAAATCTCAGGCTCTAAAATATGCACAATTACTAAAAGAAAAAAAATTGGCATCCTAAATGATTTGGGGAGATAACATCACAGATTGTGATGGTTAGTTTCATGTGTCAACTTGGCTAGGCTATCGTGCTGGTTGTTTGGTGAAACACCAATTTAGATACTGCTGTAAAGGTATTTTTTAGATGTGATTAACATTTAAATCAGTAGTATTTGAGTAAATCACTTTACCCTCGTTAACTGGGTTGGTCTCATCCAGTCAGCTGAAGACCTTGAGAGCAAAGACTGATCTTCCTTGAAGAGTAAGCAATTCTATCTCAAGATTGAATAGTAAGCAATTCTATCTCAAGATTGGAAGATAGAAGGAATCCTGCCTATATTTCCAGCTTGCTAGCCTGCCTGCAGATTTTGGACTCAAAATTGTAACGTCATCTCTTACCTTAATCTCTAGCCTGCCAGCCTATCCCACAGGTTTAGGAGTTGCCCACCTCCACAATCACATGCGCTAATTTCTTAAAATAAATTACATATGTGTGTATATGTATATATATATATATATATACATATATAAATATATATATATGTATGAATGAATGAAATGGTGAAAATGTTACATGAATGCCCAATTTAGATGTTAGTTTTTAATTTGATACTGAATGAAAATTAGAATACTAAAAATAACTAGTCACCATCTTAAGCACTTTACATGCTTTACCTAATTTGATCAACTGTCAAACTACTCCTCCTAAAAATTTTAATAAGCTTCAGGTTCTTCCATCATCAGAATACTGTCCTTTGCTTAGCCCAGAACATGACAGATCAATGCAGTTATTAGCCACAGACATATGTCAAGATGCCACGAGTATTTTTACATGAACTAAATTGAATGGGACAGAAATCAATAACTATGTTAAGAAAACCAGACTCAGTACCTGAAGTACAGCACATGTTAGAGGAAGGTGACAGGTAAGGAGTGACATAAAAAGAAGAAAATATTGTGAACAAAATGCATTCAACCACTAGGAAGGTTGTTTACTGTTCCAGTGACCAGTATATTCAATGGTGGATATAATATACTTGTACATCCCCCATTCCCCACTGTTACTTATCTTCATTTTCACTTTAGATTGTATGCACAATATTTGTCTCATAGATCACTGTATGTAAGAAGAGATATCAAACCTCAAACTATAGAGTAGAAAAATATTTTTGCTTTGAGTTTTGCTACCATCCTGCCTTTGGATACCACTAAAGCAATTATTGCATTATCTCCGTGAAAATTCTGTAGTAATTTGTTGCTGGAAATATAAGTATTAAATGTAACTGATGTGCTGTGGATGTTAACCTAATTGTCCAGACAAACTTGTTGGCTGAAAGGCCAACAGATTCTCTGGTGGTATATCTCAATCAATGCACCATTTACAACTGACCTTGTTCGTGATATACTTTTTTCTTAGAAGCCCCTTGTATTTGATCTTCTGACTGTGACTATGCTTTTTATACAAGATATTTGTGCATTTGTGTTTTGTGCACAAAGCCTTATTTGTGTTTATTGAGGCGTTGCAGACATCTTAGCTGTCTATCCTCTTTTACCGTTAAGAGTATTACCTAACTGGACTTCCTTAGCCATCTAAAGGCACCAAGTACATTCATCCATTTCTTTTTATTTATTCCCTGTCATCAAAATTAAGTTTGGTTTAGAGGGCTAGGTAGCTCTATATTTGAACTCTTATAATAAGAGGGGGTAATCACAATGATTAACCTTTCGTTATGGACTAGTTGCATATAGTTGGAAAAAGTATCTGTATACTTTACTAAGGGTCTTAAAGTTGGGAAGACCAATCCTGGAATTTAAGTTTTTTTTCTTAAATACTATGGTGGGGTATCTTAGACATAATAAGAAATGTACTTCTAACTCGTAGCTTTGGTACTACCACTTTAAAAATCACAGGACACTTCTCTCTTGGGAAAATAGTCAGCATCCTAACAGGAAACAGAATTTACTCTAGATGGTACAAATGAACGGACTTTTACTGAAGGGACCATTAATGAAATGTGTGCAGGCTACAAGGGTAAACAAGGAATATTACAACACTTATAAATAAGCAATTGTGGAAAACCACTAGCACTCCTAGGATCAAGTGGAGGAAATAATGTTATCAAAACCCAGTAAAATGTGTTGCAGTACAGGAGAGTTTCCCAGTGGGAAACTGCGTTCAAAGCGGGAGATGCAGCTATTATCAGAGGCATTGTGCCAAAATAAGAGATGTATTAGTTACCTCAGGCTGCCATATCAAAATAACATACACTGAGTGGCTTAAGCAACATAAGTTTATTTCTCACATTTCTGGAGGTTGGGAAGTCCAATATTAAGGTGCCAGTTGATTGAGTTCCTGGCAAGGCTCTCTTCCTGGCTTGTAGATGGCCACCTTCTTAATGTGCGCTCACATAGCCTTTCCTCAGTGTGTGTGCTTAGGGAAAGAGAGAAGAGAGAGAAAAGGGAAGCGAGAGAGGAGAGGAGAGGAAAAAAGAGATTTCTACCTCTTTTTATAAGGCCACAAGTCTTTTTGGATTAGGATTCCATTTTTATGACCTCATTTAACCTTAATTGCCTCCTAAAAGCCCTACATCCAAATATAGTCACACTTTGAGGATTAAGGCTTCAACATATGGATCTGGGGGCTGGGTCACAGTTCAATCCATAGAAGCAAGGGAGCAGTTAAGAAAAATCAGGACCTCTTTCTCCCTCTGTCCTCCCATATCTTACCAGTTCCTACCATTACTCAAAACCAACCACAGACCAACTAGCAAGGGAATCTAGATAATCAGTACACAAGAATCAGTATCTAAGGACAAAGAACCGGCAAAGGACAGATTGCAAATGTGGTGAGGCAGCAAGTGGAGAACTTACAACTCAGCTAATCCATGTGGCATCTTTACATCTGGAAAGGGAAGTTACAATATAAGCTTAGGTTCTGATATTACTCAGGGAGAAAGGTGGTACATGACAGGGAGACAAGTTGCGGGGGCCCTGGACAATGATACTGGATATGGTGAGCTAATATGGATTTGAGTAAAGAAATTATATTCTGACCCTCAAACCAGCGTTGTCCAGGAATTAATTGGAAACTGAACTGCTACCATAAACCTGAATCGAAAACCAGTCAAGTCAACAAGAAATTAGTTTCCTTAGGACAAACGAGGCGCCCTTGCACCTGCAGGACAACTTGTTGTCCCAGTCATAGGGAGGAATAAGCTTCCTGTTACAGCTGCAACTGCTGAGAAGCTGACCTTGTTGCAGTTTCTCCCAGATGTTTTTTTAGATACACAAGAGGAAAGCAGCATAGGTGACTACTCAGTAGCAGAGGGAAACAGTTGACTCCCTAATCCACAACCGTCACTCAATGAAAGCAAATACTCACAGACCCTAATGAATAGCAGTGGAAATTGCATTGCTGGAATTCTAAAAATAAAAGAATCAAAAAGCTTCTTTACAATGGAAGTAATGGCAAAACAGCACACCTAAGACACCAAACCTGGAGCAAAGCAGTATTTCCCTGACATGTAAGAAATGGATCATTCTGTAATCAAGGGCTTCGAGATGGCTCCAATGATCTGTGTGCAGTTTTTGTGTTTTAAACATATAAAAGTCTCCATGCAGCCATGGGAACTCGGAGGAGAGTATCCATTAGGCTGCATGTGACCATAGGAGAAGTATGAATAAAGAAATAAAAATACAGGAAACAAAATACAGAAAACTATAAGCATTAAAGAAAAGATAGCAGTACTAAAGAATAAGGGAAGAAGAAATATAGTACGTATCCATTGTCATACCACCTGTGCCTGCCATTAACCACTGATTAAGCCATGTGGCTGACAGGGTCTTGGTGCTACTGCCGAGTGTCAGTCCTGTGCCTCTGAGGTGGGAGAGCTGAGTTCAGGCATTGGTCCACCAAAGACTTCCCAGGTCCACGTAATATCAAATGGCAAAAGCTCTCCTCAAGACCTCTATCGAAATTCT
Source organism: Physeter macrocephalus (assembly GCF_002837175.3). NCBI lineage: Eukaryota > Metazoa > Chordata > Mammalia > Artiodactyla > Physeteridae > Physeter > Physeter macrocephalus. Next base: position 69,699,366 of record NC_041234.1, on the reverse strand, counting down.
AAGACCCAGCTCCACTCAATGACCAGCAAGCTACAGTGCTGGACACCCTATGCCAAAAAATTAGAAAGACAGGAACACAACCCCACCCATTAGCAGAGAGGCTGCCTAAAATTATAATAATGTCACAGAAATCCCAAAGCACACACTGGATATGGTCCTGCCCACCAGAAAGATAAAATCCGGACTCATCCACCAGAAAAGAGGCACCAGTCCCCTGAATCAGAAAGCCTATGCAACTCACTTAACCAACCTTAGCCACTGGGAGCAGACACCAAAAACAATGGGAACTATGAACTTGCAGGCTGCAAAAAGGAGACCCCAAACAAAGTAAGTTAAGCAAAACGAGAAGACAGAGAAACACACAGCAGATGAAGGAGCAAGGTAAAAACCCACCAGACCAAACAAATTAAGAGAAAATAGGCAGTCTACCTGAAAAAGAATTCAGAGTAATGAGAGTAAAGATGATCCAAAATCTTGGAAACAGAATGGAGAAAAAAAAAGAAACGTTTAACAAGGACCTAGAAGAACTAAAGAGCAAACAAACAGTGATGAACAACAAAATAAATTAAATTTAAAAATCTTTAGAAGGAATCGATAGCAGAATAACTGAGGCAGAAGAATGGGTAAATGACCTGGAAGATAAAATAGTGGAAACAAGTACTGCAGAGCAGAATAAAGTAAAAAGAATGAAAAGAATTGAGGACCATCTCAGAAACATTTGGGAAAACAATAAAAGCACCAACACTCGAATTATAGGGGTCCCAGAAGAGGAAGAGATAAAGAAAGGGTCTGAGAAAATATTTGAAGAGATTATAGTTGAAAACTTCTCTAATATGGGAAAGGAAATAGTCAATAGAGTCCAGGAAGCACAGAGAGTCCCATACAGGATACATCCAAGGAGAAACATGCCAAGACACATATTAATCAAACTATAAAAAATTAAATGCAAAGAAAAAATATTTAAAGCAGCAAGGGAAAAACAAACAAATAACACACAAGGGAATCCCCATAAGGTTAACAGCTAATCTTTCAGCAGAAACTCTGTAAGCCAGAGGGCAGTGGCAAGACATATACTCTACCCAGCAAGGATCTCATTCAGATTCGACAAAGAAATTAAAACCTTTACAGACAAGCAAAAGCTAAGAGAATTAAGCACCACCAAACCAGCTTCACAACAAACACTAAAGGAACTTCTCTAGGCAGGAAAAACAAGAGAAGCAAAAAACCTACAATAACAAACTCAAAACAATTAAGAAAATAATAATAGGAACATACATATCGATAACTACCTTAAATGTAACTGGATTAAATGTTTCAACCAAAAGACATACACTTGCTGAATGGATGCAAAAACAAAACCCGTATATATGCTGTCTACAGGAGACTCATGTAGGACTTAGGGACACATACAGACTGAAAGTGAAGGTATGGAAAAAGATTCCATGCAAATGGAAACCAAAAGAAAGCTGGAGTAGCAATTCTCATATCAGACAAAATAGACTTTAAAATAAAGACTACTACAAGAGACAAAGAAGGACACTACATAATGATCCAGGGATCTATCCAAGAAGAAGATATAACAATGACAAATGTTCCCAACATAGGAGCACCTCAATACATAAGGCAAATGCTAACAGACATAAAAGAGGAAAACAACACAATCATAGTAGGGGACTTTAACACCGCACTTTCACCAATGGACAGATCATCCAAAATGAAAATAAATAAGGAAATATAAGCTTTAAATGATACATTAAAAAAGATGGACTTAATTGATATTTATAAGACATTCCATTTAATTGATATTTATAAGACATTCCATCCCAAAGCAACAGAATACACTTTCGTCTCAAGTGCTCATGGAACATTCTCCAGGATAGATCATATTTTGAATCACAGATGAAGCCTTGGTAAATTTAAGAAATTTGAAATCATATCAAGTATCTTTTCTGAACACAATGCTATGCGACTAGATATCAACTATAGGAAAATATCTGTAAAAAATACAAACACATGGAGGCTAAACAATACACTACTTAATAACCAAGATGTCACTGAAGAAGTCAAAGAGGAAATCAAAAAATACCTAGAAACAAGTGACAATGAAAACAAGACTACCTAAAACCTATGTGATGCAGCAAAAGCAGTTCTAAGAGGGAAGTCTATAGCAATACAATCCTACCTCAGGAAACAAAAAACATCTCAAACAACCTAACCTTACACCAAAAGCAACTGGAGAAAGAAGAACAAAAAAACTCCAAAGTTAGCAGAAGGAAAGGAATCATAAAGATCAAATCAGAAATAAATGTAAAAGAAATGAAGAAAACAATAGCAAAGATCAATAAAACTGTAGCTGGTTCTTTGAGAAGATAAACAAAATTGATAAACCATTGGCCAGATTCATCAAGAAAAAAAGGGAGAAGAATCAAATCAATAGTAGAAATGAAAAAGGAGAAGTAACAACTGACAGTGCACAAACACAAAGGATCATGAGAGATTACTACAAGCAACTATATGCCAATAAAATGGACAACCTGGAAGAAATGGACACATTCTTAGAAAAGCACAACCTTCTGAGACTGAACCAGGAAGAAATAGAAAATATAAGCAGACCAATCACAAGCACTAAAATCGAAACTGTGATTTAAAATCTTCCACCAAACAGAAGCCCAGGACCAGATGGCTTCACAGGAAAATTCTATCAAACATTTAGAGAAGAGTTAACACTTATCCCTCTCAAACTCTTCCAAAACACAGCAGAGGGAGGAATTTCATCAAGAAAAAAAGGGAGAAGAATCAAATCAATAGTAGAAATGAAAAAGGAGAAGTAACAACTGACAGTGCACAAACACAAAGGATCATGAGAGATTACTACAAGCAACTATATGCCAATAAAATGGACAACCTGGAAAAAATGGACACATTCTTAGAAAAGCACAACCTTCTGAGACTGAACCAGGAAGAAATAGAAAATATAAGCAGACCAATCACAAGCACTAAAATCGAAACTGTGATTTAAAATCTTCCACCAAACAGAAGCCCAGGACCAGATGGCTTCACAGGAAAATTCTATCAAACATTTAGAGAAGAGTTAACACTTATCCCTCTCAAACTCTTCCAAAACACAGCAGAGGGAGGAATACCCCCAAACTCATTTTATGAGGCCACCATCACCCTGATACCAAAACCAGACAAAGATGTCGGAAAGAAAGAAAACTACAGGCCAATATCACTGATGAACATACATGCAAAAATCCTCAAGAAAATTCTAGCAAACAGAATCGAACTGTACATTAAAAGGATCATACAGCATGATGAAGTGGCGTTTATCCCAGGAATGCAAGGATTCTTCAATATACACAAATTAATCAATGTGATACACCATACTAACAAACTGAAGGATAATAATCATATGATCATCTCAATAGATGCAGAAAAAATTTTCGACAAAATTCAACACCGATTTATGATAAAAACCCTCAGGAAAGTAGGCATAGAGCCAACTTACCTCAACATAATAAAGGCCCTAAATGACTAACCGACAGCCAACATCATTCTGAATGGTGAAAAACTGAAAACGTTTCCTCTATGATCAGGAACAAGACAAGTTTGTCCACTCTCACCACTCTTATTGAACATAGCTTTGGAAGTTTTAGTCACAACAATCAGAGAAGAAAAAGAAATAAAAGGAATCCAAATTGGTAAAGAAGAAAAAAATCTGTCACTGTTTGCAGATGACATGGTACTATACATAGAGAATCCTAAAGAGGCTATCAGAAAACTACTAGAGCTAATCAATGAATTTGGTAAAGTAGCAGGATACAAAATGAATGTACAGAAATCTCTTGCATTCCTATACACTAATGATGAAAAATCTGAAAGAGAAATTAAGGAAACACTCTCATTTACCAGTGCAACAAAAAGAATAAAATACCTAGGAATAAACCTACCGAAGGAGACAAAGACCTGTATGCAGAAAAGTATAAGACACTGATGAAAGAAATTAAAGATGATACAAACAGATGGCGAGATATACCATGTTCTTGAATTGGAAGAATAAACATTGTGAAAATGACTCTACTACCCAAAGCAATCTACAGATTCAAGGCAATCCCTATCAAACTACCACTGGCATTTTTCACAGAACTAGCACAAAAAGTTTCACAATTTGTATGTAATCACAAAAGACCCGAATACCCAAAGCAATCCTGAGAAAGAAAAATGGAGCTGGAGGAATCAGGCTCCCTGACTTCAGACTGTACTACAAAGCTACAGTAATCAAGACAGTATGGTACTGGCACAAAAACAGGAATATAGATCAATGGAACAGGATAGAAAACCCAGAGATATACCCATGCACCTATAGTCACCTTATTTTTGATAAAGGAGGCAAGAATATACAATGGAGAAAAGACAGCCTTTTCAAAAAATGGTGCTGGGAAAATTGGAATATTTGACATTTCAGTATAGAAAAAGTAAAATCTGTCCAAACAAAGTTTATTCTAGAAATATAAGAATCTCAACATCAAGATATCTAATAGAATATTTAATTATTTTAACAAGTTCATGGGAAAATGTGATCATGTCAATAGACATATTTGATAAAATTCAGCATCTGTATTCCTTATAAAATTTGACATATAATAGAAAAAGAAAGGAAATAATTAAATTTGAGAAAAAGTATTCATCAAATACCAACAGCAGAAGTAATTTTATGTGGTAAAATGCTGAAGCCATTTATATTAAAATAGTAGAATACTGTTATCATTATTATTTGAAAATAAATTATAATGCAATAGAAAAAAGAGGAAAATTAAATACTTGATACAAGTAATGGAAAAGAAAAAGAAAACATTCTTTTCCTTCATCATGATATTATAGTAAATAAACTCCTAGTGTTTATAAGGGAATTTTTTAAATTAGCTGGGTATTAGGTAAATACCCAGAGTTCAGTGCTGTTTCTCTTTACTAGCAATAACCAAAGCTACATATGGAAATCAAAGAAATTCCAAATTTTAAAAAAATTATAAAATAATAACAAACTCTATGTGGACTTATAAATGCTTGAGTACAGGGAAGAAATCATGAAAAAATAATAATAGGGTGGTTTAGCTTTAGGATTGAGGATAGGCAAGTTAGTGGAACAAAATAAGGAACCCACAAATAAATCCGTGCATACGTAGAAATGTAATCTATGAAAAGAAATGGTTTCATTTCAGTAGAAAAGAATGATTTTTTAAAATAATTTACCTTGGTGCATCTGGAAGTGAATAAATTTGTACTCCTACCTTATAAGGTATGCAAAAATTAACACTGATACATAAGTGCTTAAGTTTAAAAAATTCACTAGAAATTATGCAGAAAATTTAGGAAATTGTAGTGTAAAGTATGGGTTGGGCAAATATTTCTAAAGAAGAAAGTGAATCCAGCTTCCATACTAGTTGTCTTGGAGGGCAATGCTGCCATGTGAAGATCCTTAATGGTTAAAGACCACATGAAGAAAGAGGACAAACTGAGACCAGCATCAACCTCCTGATGTGTGATTGAGGCCATCTTGAACCTTCCAGGCCCAACTGAGTGCCAGATGATATGGGCAAAACCAGTAGAAGAACTGACCAGCTGATCCTAGCTCAATGTGCTAACCAATAGAATGGGGAACAAATAAAATAGATATTTTTTAAAGCCAGTAAGTTTTGTGGCAGTGTTATAGTGAAAAATAACTAACATAATAGTCTTGATGGTTGTGGTAAATATTAAAGACAAAGTAAATTCTTCCCTAGTTTGCCTAAAATAATATTTATGTGCTTGAAATACTTGTTCATGTATTTTTTAAAAAACAGGGAATAAAATCCAGAAGTATAATTAAAAAATAAAAAATAAAGTGAACCCAGAAGCTTTGAAAGAAAAGATGGACATAATTGACAATATAAAACAAAAAGTTTTATGGCAAAGTATACATAAACAAAATCAAAGAGTACATAGTATTTATCTGCTTTCTCAAATTTCTTTGTGTATCGGGCCTGTTTCTACTTACAATGTATATTACAGAAAAAGATATCAGTCATACATAAGAAGACAAATAGCTAAATAGAAAAATGGCAAAGCATACAAATGGATGATTCATTTAAGTACAAATTGAAACTGGCTAAAGTGTGATAATATGCCTATGGGAAAATGCCTATGAATGCCACCAGGGAAATGCTACTTAAAATTGATATAGCATTTTTCACCCAAAATAGTGGCAAAAATAAGAAAAGGTGTGTTAATGGAAATGTGGGTGGAATGTAACTTCCAGTTTTGCTGGTGTAATATGAATTGTTCAGGCCTTTAGGGAAAGTAATTTGGTCCTTGTGGAAACCTACAATAGATATAAAAGCACCACTATGTAAGGATATATGTAACACTAATACTAAAACAAACAACCAAGACCAACATCAACACCTAGAAAGAAAGGGGAATAGTTGAAGAAAATGTGGTTCATTCATATAATGGAATATCATGCAGATGTTAAGATACTAAGTTATATTTATACCAACCAACTTATAAGACCTTCCACAATGTAATTTTAAGTGAGAAAAATGAGATTTAGTGAAGTTTAAATGATTTATTTACATAAAACAAAGACAAATCCCATATATGCAAATATGTATTATAGGTTTATGTGTAATTTTATAAAGATGGAGAAAAGTATTGAAGAGTGTATATCAGGCTATAAGCATTGATTATCTAGGGTTGGGGTGGAGTGATAAAGTGAGTTGGAGGAAAGTAAGGGGAGAAGGAGGAAGAGAAAGGAAAAAATAAGAGCAATAATTACAGGTGGAACTTTGAGTACATGGATGAGTATAAAGTGCAGTGCTCAACAGAAAAAGGATAAGTACACAAGCCATCAACTATATGGAATGAATATAGTGTGAGACACACAGAGGAGGATTTAGAATATTTAGAACTATTCCCTTAAGCCCAATGGTTAAGAGTTATTATCTGTTCTCTAAGCAGAATGAATTGGGGACTGATGTCAAGACCTGTTATGCACCATTTGTGTTTAGTTTTGTATATTATAAATTGTATAATTTTCTCATTCGGGAAAAATAGTACTAGAAGAAAAAATGACTTAGATTCAACTAAATTTGACTAGTTATATTTCAGGTATGCTGACACTGGGATAAAGGTGTCACTGTAATTTTTTTCATTTTGATGATATTGAATAGCACTAATAATTTTTCCCTTTTTTGAGATTGAATTAATAATTTTTTGAATTAAAAAAATTATTGGAGTATAGTTGATTTACAGTGTGTTAGTTTAGGTGTACAACAAAAGGATTCAATTATACGTATACATATATTCATTCTTTTTCAGATTCCTTTCTCATATAGGTTATCAGAGAACATTGAGTAGAGTTCCCTGTGTTATACAGTAGGTCGTTGTTGCTTATCTATCTTATATATATGTAATATATATATATATATATATTATCCATAGTAGTGTGTATGTTAATCCCAAGCTCCTGATTTATCCCCCCACACACACATTTCCACTTTGGTAACCATAAGTTTGGTCTCAATATCTGTAAGTCTGTTTCCGTTTTGTAGAAAAGTTCACTTGTATCACTTAATGAAAAAATTAGATTCCACATATGAGTGATATCATATGATATTTGTCTTTCTCTGTCTGACTTACTTCACTTCGTGTGATACTCTCTAGGTCCATCCTTGTTGCTGCAAATGCCATTATTTCGTTCTTTTTCATGGCTAATATCTCATTGCATATAGTACCACATCTTCTTTATCCATTTTCTGTTGATGGACATTTAGGCTGCTTCTATGTCCTGGCTATTGTAAATAGTCTGCCATGAACATTGGGGTGCATGTATCCTTTCAGATTATGGTTTCCTCCAGATATATGCCCAAGAGTGGGATTGCTGGATCATATGGTAGTTCTATTTTTCCTTTTTTAAGGAACTTCCATATTGTTCTCCACAGTGACTATACCAATTTACATTCCCACCAACAGTTCAGGAGGGTTCCCTTTTCTCCACACCCTCTCCAGCATTTATTGCTTGTAGATTTTTTGATGATGGCCATTCTGACTGGTGTGAAGTGATAGCTCATTGTAGTTTTTATTTGCATTTCTCTAATAATTAGTGGTGTTGAGTATCTCTTCATGTGCTTTTTGTCACCTGTATGTCTTCTTTGGAGCAATGTCTATTTAGATTTTCTGCCCATTTTTTGATTGGGTTGTTTGTTTTTTTAATATAGAGCTGCATGAGCTGTTTGTATATTTTGGAGACTAATCCCTTGTCAGTCACTTCATTTGCAAGTATTTTCTCCCATTCTGTGGGTCGTCTTTTCATTTTGTTTATGGTTTCCTTTGCTGTACAGAAGCTTTTAAGCTGAATTAGGTCTGATTTGTTTATTTTTGTTTTTATTTTCATGACTGTATGAGGTAGATCAAAGAAGATATCGCTACAACTTATGTCAAAGGGTGTTCTGCCTATGTTTTCCTCTAAGAGTTCTATAGTGCCCTGTCTTACATTTAGGTCTTTGATCTATTTTGAGTTTGTTTTGTGTATGGTGTTGGGGAATGTTCTAATTTCATTCTTTTATATATAGCTGTCCAGTTTTCTCAGCACTGCTTATTGAAGAGACTGTCTTTTCTCCATTGTATATTCTTGCATCCTTTGTCTTAGATTAATTGACCATAGGTGTGTAGGTTTATTTCTGGGCTTTCTATACTGTTCCATTGATCTGTGTTTCTGTCCTTGTGCTAGTACCATAATGTTTTGATTACTGTAGCTTCGTAGTTTAGTCTGAAGTCAGGGAGCCTGATTCCTCCAGCTCCGTTTTTCTGTCTCAAGATTGCTTTGGCTATTCAGGGCCTTTTGTGTTTCCATATAAACTTAAAATTTTTTGTTCTAGTTCTATGAAAAATGCCATTGGTAATTTGATAGGGATTGCGTTGAATCTGTAGATTGCCTTGGGTAGTATAGTCATTTTGACAATATCGATTCTTCCAATCCAGGAACATGGTATGTCTTTCTATCTGTTTCTGTCATCTTTGATTTCTTTCATCAGCATCTTATAGTTTTCAGACTACAGCTCTTTTTTCTCCTTAGGTAGGTTTATTCCTAGGTATTTTATTCTTTTTGATGCAATGGTAAATGGGCTCAACAAAGTACTAGAAAACTCAATCCAACAACACATTGAAAGCATCATACACCATGATCAAGAGGGATTTATCCCAGGGATGCAAGGATTCTTCAATATATGCAAATCAATCAGTGTGATACACCACAGTAACAAACTGAAGAATAAAAACCATATGATCATCTCAATAAATGCAGAAAAAGCTTTTGATAAAATTCAACACCGATTTGTGATTAAAAAAAAAAACTCTCCAGAAAGTGGGCATAGAGGGAACTTACCTCAACATAATAAAGGACATACATGACAAATCCATAACTAACATCTTTCTCAATGGTGAAATGCTGAATGCATTCCCTCTAAGATCAGGAACAAGACAAGTATGTCCCTGCCACCACTTCTATTCAAACAGTTTTGGAAGTCTTAGCTCTGCCAGAGTAGAAAAAGTAATAAAAGGAATCCAAATTGGAAAAGAAGAATTAAAACTATCACTGTTTGCAGATGACATGATACTATATGTAGAAAATCCTAAAGATGCTACCAGGAAACTACTAGAGCTCATCAATGAATTTGGTAAATTTGCAGAATACAAAATTAATACTCAGCAATCTCTTGCATTCCTATACACTAACAATGAAATATCAGATTTTTTTCACTTTTAAATATTTATTTTAAACCTTATATACAGCAGATTCCACATATTTTGATGTACAGTTTTATGTATATCGATAAATGCATAGTTGTGTAATCACCTCCACAAAAAAAAAACAGTTCCGTCACTCCCCGGAAATTCCCTCATAGTATCCCTTTGTCACACCTTTCCCTCTAATTCCCAACTCCTTGCCACTGTTCTATTCTTCTTTCTCACATTGTTGCCTTTTAAAGACTACTGTGTAAGTGGACTCAAATAATATATAGCCTTTTGAGTCAGATTTCTTTCACTTGGCAAAATGAATTTGAGATTCATCCAGATTGTGACATGTTTTAATAGTTTGCTGCATTAATAACTGTAATAAAGTATTAGCATAAAGGAATTATTAGCTTAATATATTGACTTGCCAAAGAAATTCTTTCTTCTATATTGATGTATAGTTGATTTTCAATATTATACTAGTGCCAGGTGTACAACATAGTGGTTTGATATTTTTATATATTATTCTCCATTTAAATTTGTTATAAAATATTGGCTATATTACCTGTGTGCTATACATTTCACCCTTCTATCTTATTTATTTTATACCTAGTTGTTTGTACCTTTTAATCCTCTTCTCCTATCTTGTCCCTACCTCTAACATCTCACTGATGACCACAAGGTTGTCTACTGTATCTGTGAGTGTATTTCTGTTTTGTTATATTTATTTATTTGTCTTAATTCTTCCAATTTCACATATAAGTGAAGACATACATTATTTGTCTTTATCTGACTTCACTAAGCATAATACCATCCAGGTCCATTCATTTTTTTGCAAATCAGTCTTTAAATCTGATGTACGTCTGCCTGAAAAATATTTTGTCCATGATTTGCTATAGTTATCCTCACCTAATATCTTATTTTACTAAGTTCAAAACTCTTTTTAAGATGTTTAGTTAAAATAAGATGAGCTTGTGCTTGTATTTTGTTTTTTAAAAATACATTTCTTACTTGATTAATATTATTTAAATCTACTTTACCATTTATTTTCATGATCTATTTCCATCTATTTTTTCTCATATTCTGTTCTCACTTAAGGTTAGTCCATGGTGAAATATCCAACTATTTTTAACTTCTATATTTCCTTATTATTGCATAATTTACATGCACAAAATATGTTTTACTTGCAAAATATGAAGCAGTCGGTAATTAGTTGCATTTCTTCTTTTCTAATCTGGTAGCGATTTTTCACTATCATCTGCGATTTCTCCCTAGTGTATGCCAAGAATGAAGAAGGTTAAAAACTGTTATCCTCATTAACTTGCTTAGGTCAGGCTCATGGGTGGGGAGCTGTTTATTTTTTTCAAAATACCACCCGAGTGGTTCATAATTATAATTTCCCAGAAATTCAAGTGAAATACAAATGGGATAATGGCAGAAACCTGTTCATCACTCTAAATTATAGTAATTTTCTAATCCAGTGACCTCTACCACACACTGGCCACCACCCAAAGCATTTGTCACTGGTTTGCTTTTGGCTTGTTATTTTATTGTTATGAATAGTTTATTGGTAGAGGACAAATGGTCATTTATTTTCACAATAATATAAATAGAGTCATACTGAATATTATAAGAAGCCAGAGAATGACTCTCTTTTTTATTACCTTCTACCATTCACCCTTTTGGAAAGATTATTATATTGTTCAATTTCCATCTACACTGATTGTGTAGAAGTCATTTTTCTCCCCCCCCCGCATGGGATTGCATGATGGTTTATTGCAGTTATAGAAAGTACTTTCAAAAAATATTTTTCCTCAATGCTTTCCCTTGTATTGCTTCCCCTCCTACCCTTGCTGACTTTGTCTGTCACCTCTTTTCCCACTATCAAGGAATGAATTACAACGAAATCATGGTGGATGTTGTTACACAATCAGTAGAACATTGGAGTAGACCTAAACATTACAAAATACTTTTAGAGTCTGAAAGTGAGACGATGTGGAGAAATGAGCAAAGATGGGTAATTTATTTTAACAGTGATAGCAAAGTAACAAGTAGGAGTCAACGATAAACAGAAAGTATAGAAAGACTGGCAATAAAACAACAGAGCAATGGTTTCATAGGCATTAAGAACAGAGGAAAAAAGAAATAGAAATTCACATAAATCCTTCTCCACAAAAAGGACCCAGGAGTTAGGAATACATTGAAAAAAAAATTGAGACTACACATGAACTAAAATAATTGCTTCACTAATTGCATGGGATGTAGGTGGGGGTAGTAACTAATATTAACTTAATAAACATTTATTAAATACCTCTTACATGCAAAGCACTGACCTAAACTGCTGCAGGAAAACAAACAAAATTAGAGACTGCCTTTGCAATTCTAGGTGAAAATGGTTTCAAGTATCAATCCCCAAAGTGTAATAAATGGTTATGCCTTCCCTATGGGTAATATCAGAGAGTTCAGAAATTCAGTCTATCCTTTTACAAAGTTCCAAGTATCTCTCTCTTCTCAGTCTGTTATCCAGGGATATCTAAGTTCTTGTGAATATCTTTTTGTGAGATTGAGGGTAGGAAGAGTTGGTTTTTTGGCCCTCCTTTTTATATTGTGCTGATTACAATCTAAGGGCTTTGGCTGCTGATAAATCAAGTGAAACAGGAAAGCTGAGTGACATCACCTGCTTTCTTGGAGATTCTTCAAGGGGAGATGCTCACTTCCAGGTGTTATTATAATCAGTGAAAGGGCTCCCCAACAAACGGTGAAGGCTCTTTGAAATAAAGTTATTTTCTTTCATCCAGTCATGAATGAAGGTCTGTCCTAGGATGACAGGATAGGATAAGCTCTGGTGTCAGCTGCCTCATAGACATCAGGTAGTAGCAATATAGGATGCTTTACTCATTCTCAGAATGATCATACACAATCTATTTTCAAGGGAGGTGTGGAACATTGCTAAAGGCATCAACAGCTCAGGACACTGTGAATAGCTGTGCAGTTATGCACCCACAACTCTAAAGGGTATAGTTCAAATCATAATCTTTGTAAATGTTGCCCCCTGTGTAATCTTATATGGTGACCCTGGCAAAGCTTCTTGTGAAAGTCTGGACTGAATTATGAAGTAGATTAGAGGCTGAGTCTTTTCCACAGGATGTTGCCATGGGTTCAGTGACATAGACTTTCTCTCTCTCTCTCTCTCTCTCTCTCTCTCTCTCTCTCTCTCTCTCTCTTT
>NC_041234.1:69685466-69686201 GCF_002837175.3 Physeter macrocephalus | reverse complement strand
TTTAACGTCTTTATTGGAGTATAATTGCTTTACAATGTTGTGTTAGTTTCTGCTGTATAACAAAGTGAATCAGCTATATGTATACATATATCCCCATATCCCCTCCCTCTTGCATCTCCCTCCCATCCTCCCTATCCCAGCCTTCTATGTGGTCACAAAGCACTGAGCTGATCTTCCCTTGCAACGCAGTTGCTTCCCACTAGCTATCTATTTTACATTTGGCAGTGTATGTATGTCAATGCTACTCTCTCACTTCGTCCCAACTTACCCTTCCCTCTCCCCGTGTCCTCAAGTCCAATCTCTACAACTGCATCTTTATTCCTGTCCTGCCCCTAGGTTCTTCAGAACGATTTTTCTTCTTTTTGGTTCCATATATATGTGTTAGCATACGGAATTTATTTTCCTCTTTCTCACTTACTTCACTCTGTATGACAGACTAGGTCCATCCACCTCTCTACAAATAACTCAATTTCGTTTCTTTTTATGGTTGAGTAATATTCCATTGTATATATGTGCCACATCTTCTTTATCCATTCATCTGTTGATGGACACTTAGGTTGCTTCCATGTCCTGACTATTGTAAATATTGCTGCAATGAACATTGTGGTACATGACTCTTTTTGAATTATGGTTTACTCAGGGTAAACGCCCAGTAGTGGGATTGCTGTGTCATAATGCAGTTCTATTTTTAGTTTTTTAAGGAACCTCCATACTGTTCTCCATGGTGGCTGTATC
>NC_041234.1:69675748-69685446 GCF_002837175.3 Physeter macrocephalus | reverse complement strand
TTCTCTAATGATTAGTGATGTTGAGCATCCTTTCATGTGTTTGTTGGCAATCTGTATATCTTTGGAGAAATGTCTATTTAGGTCTTCTGCCCATTTTGGGATTGGATTGTTTGTTGTTTTTGATATTGAGCTGCATGAGCTGCTTGTATATTTTGGAGATTAATCCTTTGTCAGTTGCTTCATTTGCAAATATTTTCTCCCATTCTGAGGGTTGTCTTTTGGTCTTGTTTATGTTTTCCTTGGTGTGCAAAAGCTTTTAAGTTTCATTAGGTCCCAATTGTTTATTTTTGTTTTTATTTCCATTCCTCTAGGAGGTGGGTCAAAAAGGATCTTGCTATGATTTATGTCATGGACTGTTCTGCCTATGTTTTCCTCTAAGAGTTTTATAGTGACTGGCCTTACATTTAGGTCTTTAATCCATTTAGAGTTTATTTTTGTGTATGGTGCTAGGAAGTGTTCTAATTTTATTCTTTTACATGTAGCTGTCCAGTTTTCCCAGCACCACTTATTGAAGAGGCTGTCTTTTCTCTATTGTATATTCTTGACTCCTTTATCATAGATTAGGTGGCCATAGGTGCATGGGTTTATCTCTGGGATTTCTAACCTCTTCCATTGATCTATATTACTGTTTTTGTGCCAATACCATTCTGTCTTGATTACTGTAGCTTTGTAGTATAGTCTGAAGTCAGGAAACGTGACAGTCTTGCATAGAGCTGGGACAAGAATCCTTGAGGCAGAGGGAGCAGTTAGTTCAAAGGCCTTGGAGCAGAAATGAGCTTGCTGTGCTCCAAGAACAGTAAAGGAGCTAGTGTAGCTAGTGGGAATTGAGGAGGTAGGGGAGTGGTGCACCCTGAGGTAGGCAGACCCCATATCATGCTGAGCACAGCAGACCATGTTAAGGGGATTTTGCTTCATTAAATGAGTGGGGAATACTAATTAAAGCCCATAGATCAGAACCTGGCATAGGGGAATTGCTGAATAAGTGTTAGTGATGAAGATGGTGTATGTGATGGGAAGCTGCTTGAGAGTCTAGATCAGGGCACTGATTGATTTGTACTTTAAAGTTATCACTCTGGTTGCTGGGTATGTAGAGAATGTATTTCAGAACAGGGGTTAAGTGTGCATGGCAAAAGTGGAAGCAACCAAACCCATTAGTGGCTATTGCAGTGTTTTATGTGAGAAGTGTGTTGTTTAAGAGTTTGGACACTCTTCTGGTTTCAGTAGGGAGCCACCAAAACTTTTTGATCAGGGAAGTGACATGATCAAACAGTATATTCCCAATTATTAAATGAAATGCCCTTTTAATCATATTTTAAATAAAACTTTTCTAAAGAAAATTCCAAAGTGGCTCCAGACTTTGCTACTTTGGTTGTCTTTATGAATTCCATATGTAGTTTTCTTTGGGTGGACTTAAAGTGCAGTTCATTTATGAAACAAATTTATTCACTCCCCTACTACTACCCCATATGCATACAGGGTTATAGAGATACCATATAGATTGTACACTAGTGTTTTGCTTGATCAGTTATAAACACAGGCTTTTTAGGACAATGCTCTGCATGGAAGCAGATAATCATGATAGTCATGATTAAACTCTATCCTTGTGGAGAAATCTGGTATAAATAACACAAGATAGCAATAGTCTGCTTGTTCCTTGATAGGAAGTTACCACAGTTCCTTGAGAAATTTCAACCCATTTTATTATCTTACCATTATTTAATTTTATAAGCTCGCATTCAAAATATCCACGTTAAAAAGCTGATGCTTAAATTGAAAGTCAACTCAGATAACCATCATTCCTTAAGCACATTCACCTCAAAAATATGTTAGTGAAACATTTTTTAAGTAACTATCTTCATGGAAATCATTTAAGGAAGGTTTTTATTTAGTCAATTCCTAATTAAATATATATCATTTTATAGCATCTTTCCAAGAGTAAATGAATCAATGAATTAAATTAGTACATTTATGGGGTATTGCTTAAGAGATTTATATATGAGATAGTTCTCTAGATTGTGAAACCTCAGCAACAGTATTGTTACCATAGTAATCATCACTTCCTTAGTAATTGTCTGATCATTTGTTATACTTGATAACAACAAGTAGTTAAGATAATATGATGGTTTGAAAACTAAGTACATTAAAGGAAACTTTGAAACTCTAAGTGGCACAGACATTAATTTTTTTCATTTTTAGCCGATTTCACCTCCAGTCTAGAAAATTCTCCAGATTTTATATAATTTCATGATTTAAGCACCCATTATTATTAAGTTTCTACAATGGCCAATAATAAAAACCTCTATTTTCTGACAAGAAAAAATGCTGCCATTTTATTTTACAACCCAGAAGACAGTTGCTAGGGTATGATTGAAAGTATGACACATTAACAAGTCACCATCTGGTGTGATAGCATAGCTTTGCTCTTGTGTGACTCAACTAGCTGCAAATTGGACTTAAGTTAATCATTGCCTAGGCTCACTTCAACAAAGGGCCAAAAACATCATCTGCCTTAAAGTGCTAGCTGGTTAAAGAACACTTGTCACAATGACCTTTAAGCAAACCTCTTTAAAAGGCTCTGAAAGTTGTTGAATATCTTGGTGTTCTAGTTGTTGGTTGCATCAGCCTTTGCTATTCCCCTATTAAATAATTGGATTACTCACAGGTAAATTGTCACTAGAGATGTAATATCAAACAGAAGGCCAGAGACTGCCAGTGTCATATAAGACCATCACCTTCATATTTTTTTGAGGCAGAACAGTGGGCTTGCTGTCAGTTTTTTCTTTAACTTTAGTTGATCTACTCCTTCAACAAATTTTTCAAATGCTTTCTTCTGGTATTACTGAGTTAATATGTGCTTGCTTTTATAATGACACTGAGCTGCTTATTACAAAGGGAAAAAAACAACGGCCAGGAAGGAAAACTTGGTGCACATCAGAGTTCACCTTAAAATGATAAACTTCAACGGACGAAATATAGTCTATATTTTTTTTAGTGTTAGATTGGGTTCCCATTGTTTATCTATCTGCTTAGACTGACAGTTCTGAAAATTAATGGTTTTGCTTCAGTTATGATGGATATCCTTCGCAGACATATTGTAGTGTGATAGAAAAATATCTTTATTGGAGACTTGCCATATAGTTTCCCTCCCCACCTCAAAAAATTGCATGTGCATCAGAGACAGATATTTCTATCAATATGTGGTTGGGATACTGAGGCTCATGAGACAGATTTTAAGACAAAGTACTTTGCTCTATTCTTATCTCTTCTCTACAGATAACGCAAGAGAAGACTTTTTCATGTGCAGAGAATCAGACAACCTGCTATAAAATCAGAGAGCAGAAACACATTCAGCTTAAAATTCCACTTATCCCTGTCAAGTGTTTTCTTCTACCATTTATCAATTTATTTCTTCTAAACTACCATAGATACTCTGTGCATTGAAACAATTTTATATAGTACAGTGATGTATCACAGATGGATTCCACTTATAACATTGACTCATTCAATAACAATTTGTAAGATAATGACTTTTAAAAATCTTATCTTATTGTTATATTTTTTCTTAATATTTCAAGAAACAAAAATTTATTTACCTGTTTTGAAAGGGAAACTTAATGCTAGGGGATGCCTATATATGTTGATTATTGCATTTTGATTATCTTGAGAATTTATTATTGTTAGTTCCCTTCCGCATGTATGTTTCCTACATTTCTGCTCAATCTTCTCTACACATTTTGAGAAAAAAAATGAAGAATATGTTTTCTTATGTAATCCCCATCACCTCAACCCTACTTTTCACATTATATTAGTATAAAACAATAATCACTACTGCCAGGAGTAAAAAAGAGCTAAATTAACATAGGAACTGGCTTGGTGGCTCCCTTCTCTGAGCTACTATTGCAATTATAGAGAGTAGCGTGGAGTTTGGCATTTGTTCGTGCATATTAGTTCTACCTCTCCACCTACTTAAATTTGATTAA
Organism: Physeter macrocephalus; assembly: GCF_002837175.3. Lineage (NCBI taxonomy): Eukaryota > Metazoa > Chordata > Mammalia > Artiodactyla > Physeteridae > Physeter > Physeter macrocephalus. The sequence continues at coordinate 69,681,466 of NC_041234.1, read as the reverse complement.
TTCAGATAATAAAATTTATTTGGGGATGGATTATGGGGAACTAGAAACTAAGAACTAGAAAATGGCACTCACTGCTACTGGCTGACATTTCTCTCCCATAGCCTGCCTGCCACCCCATCCCTAGTTCTTCCTCTTTTCTACATCTGCACTTTGCCTTACCTGCTAAAAAGAAACATTACTGTCAACCCTCCAATGCGATTTCATTTTTTTCTTGATGAGACATTAGCAGGAATTGAATGCTAGAACTAAAGCATCTAGATTTGTCTCTTTCCCCTATATCACAAAGCTAAAGCTAATAAGGAAAGTGTGAAATAAAAATATGCATGTCATATTTTTTTACTTTGTTTTCTCTTATAAATGCAACAGTATTACTGTTTAATAAAGTCATCTTTTATGTGAAGTATTAAGGACAGATAGAATGGATTATAATATGTAGAATCACCAGAGATAAATATGCTTTATTAAGAAAAAAAAATCTTATAAAAGGGGTTACTTGTATTTGCGCATTGTGGATACCTGAGTTTTGAGTTTAATAGTCAGGTATAATACACTGGTCCAGTTATCAAAATATGAGTACCTCGAGTGGTTGTTTAACTCTAGAATTTAATAAGATAAGAGACCTTGTTGCCTAAGTTGCATAGTAGATATGGTTTCACTATACGTATATATGAACTATAAAATTTATTTAATGAACCCTGATAGTAATCTCTAGCTCACCTTACTAAGGAACTTGTAATAATCTTTGACCAGTGTGGCCAAGGGAATAGCTTCTGGACAGTTCAGTCTGTTCCCATGTGCCATGTCTCATATAATTTTAGTTTCACATGGTCTGATCTTATTGAGATACTGGCTTTGCGATTATTTACTGATTCTTGGTCATTTATGCATGAGCTCAAATAACAGCCATTAATTAAGTGCCAAATCTGCAATCACTGATGTTTATAGAGGGTTTTCCTTCCCTTTAATGTGCTCAACTGAATGCCATGGGTATGCTTTTCTACCTTTCCATTCTGAGAACCTATGTTCTCTATGGCATCTGTGTGCTACTTCTGTGATAAAGGATCACTGTTATTGTTGCCAAGTTTAAAACCTATTCACTGTGAATACTCATTTTTCTGCTTAGAGTTTTGACTTTAAATAGATATTTTACTGTGTGGAAAAACAGACTCCACGTCATTTCTTCAGCTCAACAATTAAAGACCTCTCCTTCTATCGACCACTGTTTCCCCTTAGCCATGAGCAGTAGTCACTCAGAATTTGCTCAGGGGAGTCACAATTTACTCACTTCATGCTCACTGATACTTACAGAGTGTTAGATTTTGATTCCAGTTTTGTCCTTGACTCTACACATTTATTATGGAAGTAACAACTGGTGGTACATGCATTTCATGATAAAAAGACTTCACATTCAGTTGGGCTAAGATGTACACAGAATACCTGAGAAAGTTTAATACATCCTTCATGGCAGGTTTGAGCAATATATTCCAAACATATTCCAAACTACAGTCTACCAAGAGGCATATATTTGGAAGTGGCTTCCTTCTTCTATCACTTTTATCCCTGATCTTTGTGTCTTGAATTGGATTCTTAATTAAAGACATTCAGATCATACCTTCTGATTGCATGCATTCTGTGTCTATCTTTACTCTCTCAGTTGTAATTCCTCCTCACCCTTCAGTTTTGTTGAACTCTTCTTTTCACACCAAGGTCCAGCCTCTTCTCATTTCAGCATCTGACAGTGCTTGTTACTAGTTTTCTCTGTTTCATCTACTTTTATTGGTGGATACCTGGATAGAGTCCCTTACCATGGTCTGATGCCAGTTTGAAATATCTCAAAATCATTTATTTTTCTTAAGATTAACTTCTTGCCAGAATACCTCCCGCATTTTATTGTATTAAAATGTTTCTTTTCCTATACTTCATTTATTAAGTACTTATTATTATCATGATTATATTCCAGACATTGTGCTACGTGGTTTACCAGTACAATATCATGAAATTCTCACAGCAACTTTGTGAAATAGGTAGCTGGAGGTATTTATATCTCTATTCCATAGATGAGAAAACTGAGACAATCATGTTAAATAAATTGCCCACACAACTAGTTAGTTGTGGGCTTTTATCATAACAATTTCATATGACAGTCTTCAGTTTTATTTTCCATGCACTACAAGACTTGACATTTGCTTCTATTTTTAATATAGGCTCCAGTATTGCCAGTATTATTTAGGCTTCTGCTAGGTTCCAATGAGGGCAGGAGCATTAGGAACATAGCAAGGGAAGAAATGTCTTCTGTCTCACACAAACATTTTGCTCTCACTGGCTGCAAAATTTTTTAGGAGTCAATATTCTTTAGTAAATGGGAGTGTACTTCATATTTATATTAAAAATAACTAATGAAATGCAGAATGATTTAACAAGTGATTATGCTAAATATTTTTCAACTGGCAAATATTTGAAATAGACTGGAAAGGATTGCTTTTAGATGAAATATAACAATATAACGGCAACTCATTTGGACTTGTTCACCATAGACACTAAATTATACCAATTAACATTATAAACTTTATTCAAGAAACAATTTAAATTATGGTGGGATCGCTAAATGTTCTTTACCACTCCTCGCAACACCCAACACATTGTAGTGTTTAAATAATACAGTGCTCTCAGATTGTTTCATGAGTGTTACGTTTGATTGCCCAACTAGATTTTTCTCTCTGGGTAACAATTCTTGTTTTACATCATTCTTTTATTGCAGTACAGAATGTAATAGATAATAACAAATTGTAACTTTTCTCTCAAATAGTGGAGTTTAGCTTCCTAGGGCTGCCATAACAAAGTACCATAAACTGTGTAGGTAAAACAACAGAAATTTATTCTCTCACAGTTTTGGAGGTTAGATATCCAAAATCAAGGTGTCAGCAGTGCCAGGCTTCCTCCAAAGGCTCTGGAGGAAGATCCTACCTTGCCTCTTACAGTTTCTGGCAGCCCTAGATATTCAGTGGCTTGTGGCAGCATAACTCAGATCTTTGCCTCTGTCTTCGTATAGCATTCTCCCCTGTGTGTATGCCTGTGTCTCTTCCCTTATCCTTATTAGGACACCAGTCATATTGGATTGTGGCCCACCCTAATGACCTCATCTTAACTTGATTATACCTGCAAAGACTCTATTTCCCAAAGATTCTATTTCCAAAGAAGGTCACACTCACAGGTACCAGGGGTTAGGACTTCAACATATCTTTTTGAGGGATACAAAGCAACCTATAACATGGTGTTTTGGGAAAAAGACAAGGTTTTTGTAATTCATTTGTCACTTAAATTCTACTCTAGACTGGGTGCAAAACCTACTCTTTAATTCCATTCCAATTTCCCTCTTATCTTAGACCGGGGGTTGGTTAACTATAGCCCATGTGCCAAATCTCACCCACCACCTGTTTTTGTACAGCCCATAAGCTAAGAATGAATTTACATTTAAAAAAATTGTGGTAGAGATAACATAAAACAAAATATACCATCTGTACCATTTTTAAATGTACAGTACAGTAGAAATAACTACATGCACACTGTTGTACAACAGATCTCTAGAACTTTTTTATCTTGAAAAACTGAAACTCTATACCCATTAAACAAAAACTCCCCACTTCCCCCTCCCCTCCAGCCCCAGGTAACCACATTCTACTTTCTGATTCTATGAGTTTGATTAATTTAGATACCTCATATAACTGGAATCATGCATTATTTGTCTTTTGGGGACAGACTTCAAACTTATTTCATTTAGCATAGTATCCTCAAGTTTCATCCATGTTGTAGTGTATGAGAGTATTTCCTTCTTTTTTAATGCTGAATAATATTTCAGTGTGTATATATACCATATTTTCTTTCTCCATTTATCCATCAGTGGATTTTAGATTGCTTCTACCTCTTGGCTATTGTTAATAATACTGCAGTAAACATGGGTGTGCAAATATCCCTGAGATCTTGTTTTTATTTCTTTTGGATACATATCAAGAAGTGAAATCGCTGGACTCATGATAATTTTAATTTTTTGAGAAACCTCCATACTGTATCCCATAGTGGTTGCACCATTAAAATTCCTACCAACAGTGTACAAGTTTCCAATTTCTCCACATCCCCTTGAGTATTTGTGGTCTGTTTTAGTGATTGTGGCCATCCTAATGGTGCAAGTTGATATCTCATTGAGGTTTTGATTTGCATTTCTGTCATTATTAGTGATGTTGAGCATCTTTTCATATGTTTGTTGGCCATTTTTGTATCTTCTTTGGAGAAATGTCTTTTCAAGTCCTTTGCCCATTTTTTAATTGGGTCATTTGTTTTTTTGTTGTTAAGTTGTAGGAGTTTAATATATTCTGGATATTAACTATTTATCTAACATGTGGCTTACAAATATCTTCTTCCATTCTGTAGGTTGGCTCTTCACTCTGTTTATAGTATCCTTTGCTTTGCAGAGTATTCAAGTTTGATGTAGAATACTTTATTTTTGCTTTTGTTGCTTCTGCTTTTTATGTCATATCCAAGAAATCATTGCCAAATTCAATGTCCTGAAATTTTTTCTTGTTTTATTCTAGAAGTTCTATAGTTTTAGGTCTTTAATCTGTTTTAAGTTAATTTTTGTATACTGTGTAAGGTAATGGTACAACTTTATTCTTTTGCATGTGAATATTCAGTTTTCCCAGCACCATTTGTTGGAAAGACTGTCCTTTCCCAGTGTGTAGTCTTGGCACCTTTGTTGAAGATCACTTGCACATGTATACAAGGGTCTATCTGGGCTCTCTTTACTGTTCCATTGGTCTACATGTCTACATATCTTTATGCTAGTACCACACCATCTTGATTATTGTTGCTTCATAGTATATTTTGAAATTGTGAAGTATGACGCTTCCAACTTCTTTTTAAAGATTGTTTGGTTTTGGCTATTCAGAATCCCTTGAGATTCCATATGAATTTTTGAATATTTTTTTCTATATCTGTGTAAGATGCTATTGGGTTTTTGATAGGGAATGAATTGAATCTGTAGATTGCTTTGGATAGTATGGACCATTTAACAATATAAAACTTCTAATCCATGCACATGGGATGTCTTTTCAATTATTTGTGTCTTTCATTTCTTTTAGCAATATTTTTTAGTTTTCAGTGTACAAATATTTTGCCTCCTTGGTTAAGTTTCTTCCTAAGTGTTTCTTTTTGATTCTACTATAAATAGGATTGCTTTTTAAATTTCCTTTCAGATTGGTTATTGTTAGTGTATAGAAATGCAACTGAACTTAGAGTGTTGATTTTGTATCTAGCAACTTTGCTGAAGTTGATTTTTAACAGTATTTTTTCTGTGTGTGAAATCTTTAGGGTTTTGTACATATAAGGTCATGTCATCTGTGTACAGTGGTAATTTTACTTCTTTCTTTCCAATTTGGATGCCTTTTATTTCTTTTCCTTGTCTAAGTGCTCTAGTTAAACTTCAAGTACTATGTTGAATAGTAGTGGTGAGTGGTCATCCTTCTTTTGTTCCTGATCGAAAGGAAAAACTTTTAGTCTTTCACTGTTAAAGATGATGTTAGCTGTGGACTATTCATATATGGCTTTATCATGTTGAGGTAGTATCCTTCTGTTCCTAGTCTGTTGAATTTTTGTTGAATTGTTTAGGTGTTTTTTTTTTTTTTTTTTTTTTTGTGGTATGCGGGCCTCTCACTGCTGTGGCCTCTC
>NC_041234.1:69661476-69675580 GCF_002837175.3 Physeter macrocephalus | reverse complement strand
CAGGCCCCGGACGCGCAGGCTCAGCACCCATGGCTCACGGGCCCAGCTGCTCCGCGGCATGTGGGATCTTCCCGGACCGGGGCACAAACCCATGTCCCCTGCATCGGCAGGCAGACTCTCAACTACTGTGCCACCAGGGAAGCCCTGAATTGTTTAGTTTTGAAAGGATGTTGAATTGTGTCAATTTTTTTTTTATCAGTTGAAATGAGTATGTGGTTTTCATTCTTTATTCTGTTAATGTGGTATTTATATTGATTGTTTTTAATATGTTGAACCAACCTCCTTGCATCCCTGTATAAATCCCATTTGGTCATAGTACAATATTTTTTTCTATACTGTTGAATTCAGCTTGCTAATATTTTATTGAGGATATTTGAACCAATATTCATCAAGGATTTTGGTCTCTAGTTTTATTTTCTGGTTGTGTCTTTGTCTGGTTTTGGTATCAGGGTGTTTTTCTCCCCTTGAATTCTTTGGAAAGTTTTGAGGAGGATTGGTGTTTGTTCTTCTTTAAATGTTTGGTATAATAATCCAGGGAAACCATCTAGTTCTGGGCTGCTCTTTGTTGGGAGGTTTTTGACTACTACTTCAGTTTCATCACTAGTTATAGTTCTGTTCAGACTTTTATTTTTCATGATTCAATCTTGGTGGGTTGTATGTTTCTAGGAATTTATCCATTTCTTTTAGGTTAGCATATGTGTTGGTCTATACTTATTCATAGTAGTCTCTCATAATTCTTTTAAATTATTTGGCAACCATCCTAATGTCCCCTCCTTCATTTCTAATTTTAGTTCTTTGAGTTTTCCTTTTTCTTAGTCTAGCTGAGAATTTGCAACTTTGTTGATCTTAAAAAAAACAACAACAAAACTCGATTTCAGTGATTATTTTCTATTGTTTTTCTGTTCTCCATTTTGCATCTCTTCTCTAATATTTTAAAATTCCTTCCTTCTGCTAACTTTTGGGTTAGTTTGTCTTTTTCTAGTTCCTTGAAGTGTAAAGTTAAGTTGTTGACTTGAGATTTTGTTTAATGTATTTATCACTATGAATTGTATTATCAATATTTCCCTCTTAGAACTGATTTTGCTGCATCCATAAGCTTTGGTGTGTTGTCTTTTCATTTTAAGTTGTCTCCAATTTTTTCTAAAATCCCATGTGACTTCTTCTTTGACTCCCTGGTTGTTTGAGTGAGTTGTTTAATTTCCACAAATTATGGATTTTCCTGTTTCCTCTCTGGTATTGATTTCTAATCTCATTCTACTGTAGTTGAAGAAGATACTTGGTATTATTTTAATCTCCTTAAATTTGTTAATATATATATATTTTTGTGGCCCAGTATGTGGTTTGTCTTGGAGAATGTTTCATATGCCCTTAAGGATAATGTGTGTTCTGTTGATGTTGGGTAAAGTTTTGCATATGTCTGTTAGGTCCAGTTGGTCTGTAGTGTTGCTCAATTCTTCTATTCCCTTATCGATCTTCTGTCTGGTTGGTCCATTCATCACTGAAATTTGGGTATTGAAGTCTACTGACATTTTCTATTTCTCTCTTCAGTTCTATCAATGTTTGCCTTATATATTTGTGAGTTCTAATGTTAGGTGTATATACATTTATAATTGTTCTATCTTCCTGCTGAATTTGTTTTTTATCATTATACAATGTCTTTCTTTATCTCTGTGATTGCTTTTGTCTTCAAGTCTATTTTGTCTAAGTATGGCCATTCCTGCTCTCTTTAGGTTTCCATTTTCATAGACTACCCTTTTCTATCCTTTCAGTTTTGGTCTATGTGTGTCCTGAATTTAAAGTAAATCTGTTATACACAGCATATTGTTGGATGCTGGGTTTTTTTGTTGTTGTTGTTTGTTTGTTTTTTAATCAATTCAACTAGTAACAACATTGGGTGAATTGTCCACTCTTCTCTTTGCTTCTCCAGGGAGAAGTCAGAAGTTTGGAGTTTTCTCCAAATCTTGCAGTTCTGTGCTAGGAGGAGGGGCTCTGGTCAGTGACTGCCACAAATGTTCCTACCATGTTTTGATACAGTTAGCTTAACTGTCACCTAGGATGCCGAAGCCTCCTAACTAGTCTGGATTTCTTACAAAGGTAATTGGTCCATGTATTGCTGTTAAGTCAATGTCTCCATGGAAGAAGAAGGGTTGGGGGTTTCCTATTAGGCCATTTTGTTAACATCATTCATTTGGATTTTACATTTCTAAATGGTTGAAAGAATTTAAAAGAAGAATAATATTTTGTGGCATGTGAAACTTATATGAAATTCAAATTTCAGTGTTTATAATTAAAGTTTTATTGGAACACATCCACACTCATTCATTTACATATTATCTGTGACTGCTTTTGTGCTACATTGGCAGAGGTGAGCAGTTCCACAGAGAACTGCAAGAGAGTGGAGCAACTTCCACAAAGCCTGAAATATTTACTATCTCGCCCTTTGCAGAAAATATTTGCTGACACCTGGTCTAGATTCCTGAAGACCTTTACCTGATGACCCACATAGGACTAAGAAATGTAAACCCAGGCCAAATTTAGTAAACAGTACATCATAGTGTGCTCTAGCATGGAAATAATAATACTTGCTAATATTTTTGAGCACATACAGTGGTCCAGGTACTTTGTAAGGGCTTTATATATTTTATCACAATCCTCATTATAACCCTAAGAAATTTGTATATTATTAGCTCCAATTCAGAGATGAGTAATGGGAGTTTCATAGAAGTAAATTAACTTGTTCAATAATATAAATCTAGGAGGTCAGAGGGACTTCTCAGATCTTTTGACTCCAAAGTAATTGTACTTTCTACTACTATATGGCATTTAGGACCCCAAACTCTGTCATTACAAGTAAGACTAGAACCAAGGTTGTAGATAACTATTCTGATAAGTGATAATTATAGTTGCTCTTTTTTCCACTACCTAGATCCCAAAGAAAGTGAGTTAGTTACTGTTATGGGTTAACTTTTATACCCCCCAAAATATGTTGAAGTCTTACTCCCTGGCACCTGTGAATATAATCTTACTTGTTAATGGAGTATTTACAGATGTAATCAGGTTAAGATAAAGTCATACTCAATTAGGGTAGGTCCTAACGTAATGTGACTGGTACACAGGGAAGTGAATGCCATATGTAGACACGGAAGCATTCTGAGAACCAAAAAGAACACCATGTGACAACAGAGGCAGAGACTGGAGTGATGCAACTACAAGCCAAGGAATGCCAAGATTGATAGCCAGCACCAGAACCTAGAGAGAAGCAAGGAAGAATTCTATCCAGAGTCTCAGGGGGATCGTGGTCCTGTTGACATCTTGACTTTAGACTTCTAGCTTCCAGAATGTGAAAGAATAAATTTCTGCTTTCAGTCACCCAGTTTGTGGTAGTTTGTTTTAAAGAACCTAGAAAAATAAAGTGGCTACCTAGAATCTCTTTGTTCTTAAGAAGTTCATGATGCCATTTTTTGATATAAGTGTTTTTGCTTTTTAATTTTATGCAGTTCAGTTGTATGTTGTATGGTTTTCTTGGGTTGTTTTTCCTCACATTCAGCTGTCATACATGTTTAATTAAACTCTTAACCATGCTAAAGTTGTTCATACAGAATATGAGACACCAGATGAATATAGCTCAAGTTAATTTTAATATTTAAGTTTATAAAACCATTTTTATTCCCTAACAACTTCTGGAAAGTTATGAAAACAATTAGGCATAATTTTTTTTCTTTAAGTCAATTCCGTGAATTGCATCTATATTTTTTTCGTTATGGAAAATCAAATGGTTCTGTCTAGACTATCATTAAATTATAGGTTAAATGCCAGCAAATCGGGTGTATTAATATGGGATGACTGAGGTACCACTAAATAACTGGAACAAATTATTTGATGGCAATTCAGCCTATGCCATTTCTTGGTAGAACCAATTAAAACCTTAATTTGTTTCAGAGGAACTTTAACCTGTTTTTAGGATACTGCTGTTTCCAGAAGGATTATTTTTCCTCCGCAGGCCCATAACACTCCCCAATATAACGAAGAAGAAGAGTGAAGGGGAGGGTGGAATCCTCTACTGATTCAAGAGAAAGGAGTCCTTTTGCCTAGGAAGAGCCTCTAATGCACCTATCCTTGTCTACTGTTCAGTGTGTTCCTTTTCTAAACTACATAAAGATTTTCTCTTGAGGCCTTTTTCTTGATTTCATATTAAGCAAGTAAATATAATGAAATAAAGGGTACTTTATGTGATTGGATGACTCAGTTTAAAGTTAACTATCAATGCTGCAATTTGTATCAAAGTTTAGTGTAGGCACTCAAAAAGAGCAAGTTCTTTGCTTCAAAAGGAATACCTCTTTTCAGCAAATGGTCCGAGGAAAACTCGATATCCACATGCAAAAGAATGACATTGGACCCTTACACTACATCATATATAAAAATTAACTCAAAATGGATCAAAGACTTAAATATAAGGGCTAAAACTATGAAACTCTTAGGAGAAAACATAGGGGAAAATCTTCATGACATTGGATCTGGTGCTGATGTCTTGAGTATGTAACCCAAAACACAGGCATCAAAAGTAGACTTCATTCAGATTTAAAACTTTTGTGCATCAAAAAAACACTATGAACAGAGTGAAAAGGCAACCCACCGAATGGGAGAAAATATTTAAAAATTATATATCCAGTAATGGATTAATATCCAGAACAAATAAAGAACTGCTATAACTCAACAACAACAAAAACAAACAACCCAATTTAAAAATGGTCAAAGGACTTGAATAGACATTTCTCTGAAGAAAATACACAAATGACCAATAAGAACATGAGAAGATAATCAAAATCAATAATCACTAGGGAAATGCAAGTCAAAATCACAATGAGATACCACTACACACTCATTAGGATGGCTATTATAACAAATAAACAGAAAAAAATAACAAGTGTTATAAGAATGGGGAGAAATTGGAAAGCTTGTACATTGCTGGTGCAAATGTAAAATGGTAAAGTCAGTACAGTACAGTGGTTTCTCAAAAAATTAAACATAGAATTACCATGTGATCCAACAATTCCACCTCAAGGTATATACCCAAAAGAACTGAAACCTAGGCCTTAAATAGATATTTGTGCACCATTGTTCATAGCAACATTGTTCATAATATCCAAACAGTAGAAACAACACAAATGCCCTTTTACAGATGAATGGATTAAAAAAATGTGTTATATACATACAATAAAATATTGTATAATTGACATATAACTTCATATAAGTTTCAGGTATACAATATAGTGATTCAATATTTGTATATATTGTGAAATGATCACCACAATAAATCTAGTTAATAGCCACCACAATACATTTACAATTTTTTTTCCTATAATGAGAAGTTTTAAGATCTACTCTCTTAGCAACTTTTAAATATGTAATACCGTAATTTTAACTATAGATGCCATGCTGTACATTACATCCTCATACCAAATTTATTTTAAAACTGAAAATTTGTACCTTTGACCCCCTACACCCATTTCACCCATCCCCAACTCTGGCAACCACACAACCACCAATCTGCTCTGTTTCTATGAGCTTGGGTTTTATTTTTTTAATATAGCATATAAGTGAGATATGGTATTTGTCTTTCTCTGTCTGACTTATGTGACCAAGAATACCATAAAAGAAATTCATGTCATCACAAATGGCAAGACTTCATTTTTTCCCAGTTTTTGTGCGATATAATTGACATACAGCCCTGCATTTGTTTAAGGTGTACAGCATACTGATTTGACTTACATACATCATAAAATGATTACCACAATAAATTTAGTGAATATCCATCATCTCATATGATACAAAATGAAAGAAAAAGAAACAGTATTTTTCCCTGTGATGATAACTCTTGAGATTTACTCTCTTAAAAACTTCCATATGTACCATACAGCAATGTTATATTAATGATTATATTAATCATGTTGTACATTACATCCCTAGTACTTGATTATCTTATAACTGGAAGTTTGTATCTTTTGATCATCTTCATCCAGTTGTCCCTCCCTTGATCCCCCCACCTCTGGTAATCACAAATGTGATCCCTTTTTCTATGAGTTTTTGTTTGTTTGCTTGTTGAAGTATAATTGACCTAAACCATTATATTAGTTCCTGTTGCACAATATGGTGATTTGATATTTCTATACATTACAAAATGATCAGCATGATAAGTCTAGTTACCATCTGTCACCATACAAAGATATTACATTATTTTTGACTATATTCCCCACACTGTACATTTCATGCCCATGACTCATTTGTTCTGTTTTGTAAGTTTGTACCTCTTAATCTCCCTCGCCATATTGCCACCTGTTTGTTTTCTGAATCTGTGACTCTGTTTCTGTTTTGTTATGTTTGTTCTTTTTTTTTTAGATACCACATATAAGTGAAATCATACAGTATGTCTTTTGCTGTCTGACATGTTTCACTTAGCATAATACGCTGTAGGTCCATCCATGGTGTTCCAAGTAGCAAGGTTTCATTCTTTTTTATGGATGTGTAATATTCAGTTGTATATATATAACACATCTTCTATATCCATTCATCTATCAATGGACACTTAGGTTGCTTCCATATCTTAGCTATTGTAAATAATGCAGCAATGAACATAAGGTACATATATCTTTTTGGATTAGTGTTTTTTTTGTTTGTTGTTGTTGTTCGGATATCCAGGAGTAGAATTGCTTGGTCATATGGTATTTCTATTTTTAGTTTTTTGAGGAATCTACATATTGTTTTCAATAGTGGCTCTACCAATTTATATTCCCACTAACAGCGCAGGAGGGTTCCATTTTTTTTCACACCCTCACCAACACTTGTTATTTATTCATTTTTTATAATAGCCATTCTAACAGGTTTGAGGGGTTATCTCATTGTGGCTTTGATTTGTATGTCTCTGATGATTAGTGATGTTGAATATATTTCAGGTACCTGTTGGCTATCTGTATGTGTTCTTTGGAAAAATCTCTATTTAGCTCCTCTGCCCATTTTTTAATTGGGTCTTTTTATGTTTGTTCGTTTTTTTGATGTTGAGTTGTATGAGTTCTTTATGTTTTGGATATTAACCCCTTATCAGATATATCATTTGCAAAAATCTCCCTTTCAGTAGATGGCCTTTCATTTTGTTAGTAGTTTCATTTGCCATGCAAAAGCATTTTAGTTTGATGGAGTCACATTTCTTTGATTTTGTTTTTGTTTCCCTTGCCTGAGGAAACATATCGAAAAAAATATTCCTAAGACTGATGTCAAAGACCTTACTGCCTGTTTTCTTCTAGGACTTTCATGGTTTCATATCTTCCACTTCAGTGTTTAGTCCATTTTGAATGTTTTTTTGTATATTCTGAGAAAGTAGTCTAGTTTGATTCTTTTGCATATAGCTGTCCAGTTTTGCCAACAACATTTACTGAAGAGGCTGTGTTATCCCCATTGTATATTCTTGCATCCTTCATCATAGATTAATTGACCATAAAGGGTGGGTTCATTTCTGGGATTTCTATTCTATTCCACGGATCTATGTGTCTGTTTTTGTGTCAGTACCATACTGTTTCAATAACTGTAGATTTGTAGTATAGTTTCAAATTAGGGAGCATGTTAACTCCGACTTTGTTCTTCTTTCTCAAGATTGTCTTGTCTACTCAAAGTCTCTGTATTTTCATACAAATTTTAGAATTCTTTGTTCTAGTTCTGTGAAAAATGCCATTGGTATTTTGATAGGGATTACATAGAATCTGGATATTGCCTTGGGTCCTATGGTCATTTTAACAATATTAATTCTTCCAGTCCATGAGTATGGTATACGTTTCCATTTGTTTCTGTCATCTTACATTTCTTTCATCAGTGTCTTATATTTTTCTGAGAACAGAATATATTTTAGTTAGCTTTATTCCTAGTTATTTTTTTCTTTCTTTTTGATGAGATTGCAAATGGAACTATTTTCTTAATTTCTCTTTTTGCTAGTTTGTTGTTAGTGTATAAAAATACAACAGATTGCTGTATATTAATCTTATATCCTGAAAATTTGCTGAGTTCATTGATTAGTTCTAATAGTTTTTTGGTGGCATCTTTAGGATTTTCCACCTATAGTATCATGTCATCTGCAAACAGGGGCAGTTTCACTTCTTCCTTTCCAAATTGGGGTAATTTTATTTCTTTTTCTTGTCTGATTGTTGTGGCTAGCACTTCCAATACTACATTCAATAAAAGTGGCAAGAGTGGGCATCCTTGTCTTGTTCCTGTTCTTAGATAAAATGCTTTCAGGTTTTCAAAGTTGAAAATTATGTTGGCTGTAGATTTGTTGTATATGGCCCTTATTATGTTGACATATTTTCCCTTTATATCCATTTTTGGAGAGTTTTTATCATAAAAGGATGCTGAATTTTATCAAAATCTTTTTCTGTATCTTTCAAAATGATCCCATGATTTTTATTCTTCAATTTATTAATCTGGTATATCACATTGACTGATTAGCTGGTGTTGAAACATCCTTACATCACTGGGATAAATCGCACTTGATCATAGTGTATGATTATTATGATTATTTTAATGTATTGTTGAATTCAGTTTGCTAATATTTTGTAGAGGATCTTTGCATCTATGTTCATCAGTGATATGGGCCAGTACTTTTCTTTTTTTGTAGTGTCTTTGTCTGGTTTTGTTTTCAGTGTGATGCTGGTGTTACAGGATCAGTTCAGAAGCATTCTTCTTTAATTTTTTGAAGTAGTTTGAGAAGGGTAGGTGTGAACTCCTTTAAAAATGTTTGATAGAATTAAGCTGTGAAGCTGCCTGGTCCTGGATTTTTGTTTGTTGGGGGATTTATTTTTTATTACTGATTCAATTTCATTACTGGTAATTGATCTGTCATATTTTGTATTTCTTTCTGATTCAGTCTGGGGAGACTGTATGTTACGGGGAATTTACGCATTTCTTCTACGTTGTCCATTTAGGAGGGCATGTAATTGTTTGTATTAGTCTCTTATGGTCCTTTATTTCTTCTGATTTTATTTGGATCCACTCTCTTTTTTTCTTGATGCATCTGGCTACAGGTTTATCAATTTTGTTTATCTTTTCAAAGAACAAGCTCTTAGTTTCATTGATCTTTTCTATTTTCTAGTCTTTGTTTCATTTATTTCTGCTGTGATCTTTATAATTTCTTTCTTTCTACTAACTTTGGGTTTTGTTTGTTCTTCTTTTCCTAATTCCTTTAGGTGTGAGGTTAGGTTGTTTTTTTGAGACATTTTTTTTGTTTCCTGAGGTAGGCTTGTATCAGTATACACTTCCTTATTAGGAAGGGATTTTCGGTATCCCATAGTTTTTTTTTTAACATCTTTATTGGAGTATAATTGCTTTACAATGGTGTGTTAGTTTCTGCTTTATAACAAAGTGAATCAGCTATATACATAAACATATCCCCATATACCCTCCCTCTTGTGTCTCCCTCCCACCCTCCCTATCCCACCCCTCTAGGTGGTCACAAAGTACTGAGCTGATCTCCCTGTGTGCTGCAGCTTCTTCCCACGAGCTATCTATTTTATATTTGGTAGTGTATATATGTCAATGCTACTCTCTCACTTTGTCACAGCTTACCCTTTCCCCTCCCCATGTCCACAAGTCCATTCTCTACATCTGATCTTTATTCTTGTCCTGCCCCTAGGTTAGTCAGAAGCATTTTTTTTTAGATTCCATATATATGTGTTAGCAAATGGTATTTGTTTTGCTCTTTCTGACTAACTTCACTCTGTATGACAGACTCTAGGTCCATTCACCTCACTACAAATAATTCAATTTCCTTTCTTTTTATGGCTGAGTAATGTTCCATTGTATATACGAGCCACATCCTCTTTATCCATTCGTCTGTCAATGGACACTTAGTTTGCTTCAGTGTCCTGGCTATTGTAAATAGTGCTGCAGTGAACATTGTGGTACATGACTCTTTTTGAATTATGGTTTTCTCAGGGTATATGCCCAGTAGTGGGATTGCTGGGTCATATGGTAGTTCTATTTTTAGCTTTTTTATCCTATAGATTTTTGAGCATTGTGTTTATGTTTTCATTTGTCTCTATGTATTTTTTTATTTCCTCATTGATTTCTTCCGTGACCCACTGGCTGTTTAATAGCATATTGTTTAGCCTCCATGTGCTTGTGTTTTCTTTGCAGTTTTTTCTTAGAGTTGATTTCTAGTCTCATAGAGTTATGGTCAGAAAAGATGCCTGATACAATTTCATTCTTCTTAAATTTACTGAGACTTTTTACTAATGATGTTGAGCATTCTTTCATGTGTTTGTTGGTAATCTGTATATATTCTTTGGAGAAATGTCTATTTAGGTCTTCTGCCCATTTGTGGATTGGGTGGTTTGTTTTTCTGTTATTGAGCTGCATGAGCTGCTTATAAACTTTGGAGATTGATCCTTTGTCAGTTGCTTCGTTTGCAAATATTTTCTCCAATTCTGAGGGTTGTCTTCTCGTCTTGTTTATGGTTTCCTTTGCTGTGCAAAAGCTTTTAAGTTTCATTAGGTCCAATTTGTTTATTTTTGTTTTTATTTCCATTTCTCTAGTAGGTGGGTCAAAAAGGATCTCTCTGTGATTTATGTCATAGAGTGTTCTGCCTATGGTTTCCTCTAAGAGTTTGATAGTGTCTGGCCTTAAATTTAGGTCTCTAATCCATTTTGAGTTTATTTTTGTGTATGGTGTTAGGGAGTGTTCTAATTTCATACTTTTATATGTACCTGTCTGCTTTTCACAGCAACAATTATTGAAGAGGCTGTCTTTTCTCCACTGTATATTCTTGCCTCCTTTATCAAAGATAGGGAGACCATATGTGCATGGGTTTATCTCTGGGCTTTCTATCCTGTTCCATTGAACTATATTTCTGTTTTTGTGCCAGTACCATATTGTCTTGATAGATTGCTTTTGCTATTTGGGGTCTTTTGTGTTTCCATACAAATTGTGAAATTTTTTTTTCTAGTTCTGTAAAAAATGCTAGTGGTAGTTTGATAGGGATTGCATTGAATCTGTAGATTGCTTTGGGTAGTAGAGTCATTTTCACAATGTTGATTCTTCCAATCCAAGAACATGGTATATTTCTCCACCTATTTGTATCATCTTTAATTTCTTTCATCAGTGTCTTATAGTTTTCTGCATACAAGTTTTTTGTCTCCTTAGGTAGGTTTATTCCTAGATATTTTATTCTTTTTGTTGCAATGGTAAATGGGAGTGTTTTCTTAATTTCACTCTCAGATTTTTCATCATTAGTGTATAAGAATGCCAGAGATTTCTGTGCATTAATTTTGTATCCTGCTACTTTGCCAAATTCATTGATTAGCTCTAGTAGTTTTCTGGTAGCATCCTTAGGATTCTCTATGTATAATATCATGTCATCTGCAAATAGTGACAGCTTTACTTCTTCTTTTCCTATTTGGATTCCTTTTATTTCTTTTTCTTCTCTGATTGCTGTGGCTAGAACTTCCAAAACTATGTTGAATAAGAGTGGTGAGAGTGGGCAACCTTGTCTTGTTCCTGATCTTAGTGGAAATGGTTTCAGTTTTTCACCATTGAGAACAATGCTGGCTGTGGGTTTGTCATATATGGCCTTTATTATGTTGAGGAAAGTTCCCTTTATGCCTACTTTCTGCAGTGTTTTTATCATAAATGGGTGTTGAATTCTGTCGAAAGCTTTCTCTGCATCTATTGAGATGATCCTATGGTTTTTCTCCTTCAATTTGTTAGTATGGTGTATCACATTGATTGATTTATATATATTGAAGAATCCTGGCATTCCTGGGATAAAACCCACTTGATCATGGTGTATGATCCTTTTACTGTGCTGTTGGATTCTTTTTGCTAGTATTTTGTTGAGTATTTTTAATCTATTTTCATCAGTGATATTGGCCTGTAGATTTCTTTCTTTGTGATATCGTTGTCTGGTTTTGGTGTCAGGGTGATGGTGGCCTAGTACAATGAGTTTGGGAGTGTTCCTCCCTCTGCTATATTTTGAAAGAGTTGAGACGAATAGGTGTTAGCTCTTCTCTAAATGTTTGATAGAATTCGCCTGTGAAGCCATGTAGTCCTGGGCTTTAGTTTGTTGGAAGATTTTTAATCACAGTTTCCATTTCAGTGCTTGTGATTGGTCTGTTCATATTTTCTACATCTTCCTGGTTCAGTCTCAGCAGTTTGTGCATTTCTAACAATTTGTCCATTTCTTCCAGGTTCTCCATTTTATTGGCATAGAGTTGCTTGTACTAATCTCTCATGATCTTTTTTATTTCTGCAGTTCAGTTCTTACTTCTCCTTTTCATTTCTAATTCTATTGATTTGAGTCTTCTCCCTTTTTTTCTTGATGAGTCTGGCTAATGGTTTATCAATTTTTTATACCTTCTCAAAGAACCAGCTTTTAGTTTTATTGATCTTTGCTATCCTTTCCTTCATTTCTTTTTCATTTATTTCTGATCTGTTTTTTATGATTTCTTTCCTTCTGCTAACTTTGGGGTTTTTTTGTTCTTCTTTCTCTAATTGTTTTAGGTGCAAGGTTAGGTTGTTTTTTTGACATCTTTCCTGTTTCTTAAGATAGGATTGTATTTCTATAAACTTCCCTCTTAGAACTGCTTTTGCTGCATCCCATAGGTTTTGGGTCGTTGTGTCTCCATTTTCGTTTGTTTCTAGGTATTTTTTGATTTCCTCTTTGATTTCTTCAGTTATCACTTCAGTATTAAGTAGTGTATTGTTTAGCCTCCATATGTTTGTATTTTTTACAGACCTTTTCCTTTAATTGATATCTAGTCTAATAGTGTTGTGGTTGGAAAAGATACTTGATATGATTTCAAATTTCTTAAATTTACCAAGGTTAGATTTGTGACCCAAGATATGATCTATCCTGGAGTATGTTCCATGAGGACTTGAGAAAAATGTGTATTCTGTTGTTTTTGGATGGAATGTCCTATAATTATCAATTAAGTCCATCTTGTTTAATATATCATTTAAGGCTTATATTTCCTTATTTATTTTCATTTTGGATGATCTGTCCATTGGGGAAAGTGCGATGTTAAAGTCCCCTACTATGATTTTGTTACTGTCTATTTCCCCTTTTGTGGCTGTTAGTATTTGCCTTATGTATTGAAGTGCTCCTATGTTGGGTGAATAAATGTTTACAATTGTTATATCTTTTTCTTGGGTCAATCCATTGATCATTATGTAGTGTCCTTCTTTGTCTCTTGTAATAGTCTTTATTTTAAAGTCTATTTTGTCTGATATGAGAATTGCTACTCCAGCTTTCTTCTGATTTCCTCTTGCATGGAATATCTTTTTCCATCCCCTCACTTTCAGTCTGTATGTGTCCCTAGGTCTGAAGTGGGTCTCTTGTAGACAGCATATATATGGGTCTTGTTTTTGTATCCATTCAGCCAGTCTGTGTCTTTAGGTGGGAGCATTTAATCCATTTACATTTAAGTTAATTATTGATATGTATGTTCCCCTTCCCATTTTCTTAATTGTTTAGGGTTTGTTATTGAAGGTCTTTTCTTTCTCTTGTGTTTCTTGCCTAGAAAAATTCCTCTAACATTTGTTGTAAAGCTGGTTTGGTGGTGCTGAACTCTCTCACCTTTTGCTTGTCTGTAAAGGTTTCAATTTCTCCATCAAATCTGAATGAGATCCTTGCTGTTTAGAGTAATCTTGGTTGTAGGTTTTTCTCCTTCATCACTTTAAATATGTCCTGCCACTTCCTTCTGGCTTGCAGAGTTTCTGCTGAACGATCAGCTATTAACTTTTTTTTTTTTTTTTTTGCGGTACACGGCCACTCACCGCTGTGGCCTCTCCTGCCGCGGAGCATAGGTTCCAGACGCGCAGGCTCAGCGGCCATGGCTCATGGGCCGAGCCGCTCCGTGGCATGTGGGATCTTCCTGGACCGGGGCACGAACCCGCGTCCCCTGAATCGGCAGGCGGACTCCCAACCACTGCGCCACCAGGGAAGCCCATCAGCTGTTAACTTTATGGGGATTCCCTTGTGTGTTATTTGTTGTTTTTCCCTTGCTGCTTTTTTTTTTTTTTTTTTTTTGTGGTATGCGGGCCTTTCTCTGTTGTGGCCTCTCCCGTT
>NC_041234.1:69560694-69661370 GCF_002837175.3 Physeter macrocephalus | reverse complement strand
GGTTTCAATTTCTCCATCAAATCTGAATGAGATCCTTGCTGGGTAGAGTAATCTTGGTTGTAGGTTTTTCTCCTTCATCACTTTAAATATGTCCTGCCACTTCCTTCTGGCTTGCAGAGTTTCTGCTGAACGATCAGCTATTAACTTTTTTTTTTTTTTTTTTGCGGTACACGGCCACTCACCGCTGTGGCCTCTCCTGCCGCGGAGCATAGGTTCCAGACGCGCAGGCTCAGCGGCCATGGCTCATGGGCCGAGCCGCTCCGTGGCATGTGGGATCCTCCCGGACCGGGGCACGAACCCGTGTCCCCTGCATTGACGGGCAGACTCTCAACCACTGCACAACCAGGGAAGCCCTGCGTTTCCCTTTTAATGGACTGTTTGTTCAGATTCTCCATTGTTTTTTTCCTAACCTTCATATCCTTCCAATATATTCCTCTTTCTCTTTAACCAAAGTTACTTTCTCTTCTTGTAATCGAAGGACCCTAACTAGGCCAATATTCTTCATAATATTCTACACTGTGTACCTTCTAATTATCCCTTTATTCATACTCTGCCCCTTCTTCAAGCTCGATTTATGGTCTTTCCTCTTCAAGAAATCCCTGACAACCACAAGACTCCATGACCTCCTCCATTCTGAAGATTATTCCAAGATTTTGGATCATCTTTATTATCATTATTCTGAATTCTTTTTTAGGTAGACTGCCTATTTCCTCTTCATTTGTTAGTTCTGGTTGGTTTTTACCTTGCTTCTTCATCTGCGGTGTGTTTTTCTGTCTTTTCATTTTGCTTATCTTACTGTTTTTGGGGTCTCCTTTTCACAGGCTGCAGGTTAGTAGTTCCAGTTATTTTTGGTGTCTGTCCCCAGTGGCTAAGGTTGGTTCAGTGGGTTGTGTAGGTTTCTTCATGGAGGGGACTAGTGCCTGTGTTCTGGTGGATGAGGCTAGATCTTGTCTTTCTGGTGTGCAAGTCCACGTCTGGTGGTGTGTTTTTGGGTGTCTGTGGCCTTATTATGTTTTGAGGCAGCATCTCTGCTAATGGGTGGGGTTGTGTTCCTGTCTTGCTAGTTGTTTGTTATAGAGTGTGCAGCACTGTAGATTGCTGGTCATTGAGTGACGCTGGGTCTTGCTGTTGGGAAGGAGGTCTCTGGGAGATTTTCGCTGTTTGATATTACGTGGAGCTGGGAGGTCTCTTTTGGAACAGTGTCCTGAAGTTGGCTCTCCCACCTCAGAGGCACAGCCCTGACACCTGGCTCGAGCACCAAGAGCCTTTTATCCACATGGCTCAGAATAAAAGGGAGAAAAAAATGGAAAGAAAGAAAGAGGATAAAATAAAATAAATTAAGATAAAATAAAATAAAGTTAGTAAAATAAATAATAAAATATAATTATTGAGAAAAAATTTTTTTAAGTTAAAAAAAAAAAAGAAAGAAAAAGAAAAAAATACCAGACCGTCAGAACCCTAGGACAAATGGTGAAAGCAAAGCTATGCAGAGAAACTGTTACACAGAAGCATACACATACACACTCACAAAAAGATGAAAAGGGGAAAAAATAATATATCTTGCTCCAAAAGTCCACCTCCTCAATTTGGGATGATTCGTTGTCTATTCAAGTATTCCACAGATGCAGAGTACATCAGTTTGATTGTGTAGCTTGAATATGCTGCTTCTGAGGCTGCTGGGAGAAATTTCCCTTTCTCTTCTTTGTTCGCACAGCTCCGGGGTTCAGCTTTGGATGTGGCCCCACCTCTGCGTGTAGGTCACCTGTGGACGTCTGTTCTTCGCTCAGACAGGATGGGGTTAAAGGAACACCTGATTCGGGGGCTCTGGCTCACTCAGGCCAGGGGCAGGGAGGGGTACGGATGCGGGGCGAGCCTGCAGCAGCAGAGGCTGGCATGACGTTGCCCCAGCCCGAGGCGTGCCATGCGTTCTCTCGGGGAAGTTGTCCCTGGATCACGGGACCCTGGCAGTGGTGGGCCACACAGGCTCCCGGGTGTGCATACTGACCTCTGCTTGCACACAGACTTCTTGGTGGTGGCTGCAGCAGCCTTAGCATCTCATGCCCGTCTCTGGGGTCCGTGCTGATAGCCGCAGCTCGAGCCAGTCTCTGCAGCTCCTTTAAGCAACGCTCTTAATCCCCTCTCCTCACGCACCAGGAAACAAAGAGGGAAGAAAAAGTCTCTCATCTCTTCGGCAGCTCCAGACTTTTCCTGGACGCCCTCTGGGCTAGCCGTGGTGCACTAACAACTTCAGGCTGTGTTGACGCCGCCAGTCATCTCCCTGCGATCCGGCTGAAGTCCGAGCCTCAGCTCCCAGCCCCCGCCCGTCCCCATGGGTGAGCAGACAAGCCTCTTGGGCTGGTGAGTGCCAGTCGGCACCGATCCTCTTTGCGGGAATCTCTCCGCTTTGCCCTCTGCACCCCTGTTGCTGTGATCTCCTCCATGGCTCTGAAGCTTCCCCCTCTGCCATCCGCAGTCTCTGCCCATGAAGGGGCTTCTAGTGTGTGGAAACCTTTCCTCCCTCACAGCTCCCTCCCCAAGGTGCAGGGCCCATCCCTATTCTTTTGTCTGTGTTTTTTCTTTCTTCTTTTGCCCTACCCAGGTACGTGGGGAGTTTCTTGCCTTTTGGGAGGTCCGAGGTCTTCTGCCAGCAGTCAGTGGGTGTTCTATAGGAGCAGTTCCACGTGTAGATGTATTTCTGATGTATCTGTGAGGAGGAAGGTGATCTCCACATCTTACTCTTCTGCCATCTTCTTCCTAAACTGTCCCCCTTGTTGCTTTTAATATTCTTTATTTTTTTGCCATTTTAATTACAATGTGTCTTGTCATGGACATCTTTGTGTTGTTGTTTAAGACTCTCTCTTCTTCCTGGACCTGGATGTCTATTTCCTTCCATGTTGGGGACATTTGTCAGCTATTATAGTTTCAAATAATTTGTCTGCCCCTTTCTCTGCTCTCTTTCTGGGATCCCTTCAATGTGAATGTTATTGTGCTTGATATTGTCCAGAGATCTCTTAAATATGTCCTCATATTTTTAAATTATTTTTTCTTTCTTTCTGTTGAACTTTCATGATTTCTACTACTGTCTTCCAGTTCACTGATCTGTTTCTCTGTATCATCTAAGCTACTCTTGATTCCTACTAGTGTATTTTTTATTTCAGTTATTTTAGCTCTGTTTGATTCCTCTTTATATTTTCTAACTCTTGGTTAAACTTCTCACTGTGCTTATCCATTCTTCTCCTGAGTTCATTGAGCATCTTTAAAATCATTACCTTGAGCTGTTTATTGCATAGATTGCTTATCTCCATGTCACACAGTTTTCCTTCCAGTGTTTTATCTTATTCCTTCTTTTGAAACATATTCCTTTGTTTCCTCATTTTGCCTAATTCTCTGTTTATTTGTATTATTAGGTAGGTCAGTTCTATTTCCCAATCTTGGAGAAGTGACCTTATTTAGGAGATATCCTATGGGGCCCAGCAGCACACTCCCTTCTGCTCACCAGATCTATATGGTCTAGGTGTGCCCATTCTGTGGGCTGAGTGGGCCTTTCTCTTGTGGTGGGGCTGTATATTGTGAGCACACTTGTTGATGTGGCTGGTCTCCAGCCTGGTTGGCTATCAAAATTTGCCTCATGTAGAGACTGTTGACCACTGGTGGGTGATGCTGTGTCCTGGCATGGCTGTCTGCATGGCCTGATGAATCCTGGATTGGGTGCCAGTCTGCTGGTGGTTAGGTCCAGGTCACAGGGCAGCTGGCTGTGGGGCCTGGAGCTTCTGATGGCCTGCTGGTGGGTGAGGCTGGATCCTAGCATGGCTGGCTGTGGGGTATGGGGTATCCAAAGTAGTTGGCTTTGGTTCCTGGGGGTCCTGGGAATGTCGCCATCCCTCTAGTGGGCAGGACTCAGTCCCAGAGTGGGTGGCTGCAGGTGCTGGGGTATCCTGGGGCTAGTATTGGCCCAGTAGTTGGCAGGACCAGGGCCTTGAAATTTGGGGGTTGTGCTGGACCGCTGGTGGGCAAGGCTGGGTCCCAGTACTGCTGGTGACATGGCCTGGGGAGTACCCAGGCTGGTCCTGGCTTGCTGGTGAACAGTACTGGGTCCCTGGGCAGCCTTCTGGAAGACTTGGGGAAGCCTGGGGCTAGTTTCAGTCCACTGGAGTGTGGGGCTGGGTTCTCACACACCTGATTGCTAGGCCTGGGGTGTTCCAGGACTTGCTCTTGGGTGGGGCTGTGTCCCAGTGCTAATAGTCTAGAGGGAGGACTCCAAAATGTTACTTGCCAGCACCAGCATCCTTGTGTTTGAACAAGCTCCCCCAAATGGCTACCACCAGCATCTGTGTCCCCAGGGGGAGTCCCAGTGACCCCCTGCCTCCCTGGAAGACCCCAAAATTCAGCAAGTGGGTCTGATGCAGGCTTCTTTCAAATTACTGCTTCTGCACTGTGTCTTGGACCATGAAAGATTTTGCATGCGCCCTTTAAGTGAAGAGTCAGCATTTCTTACAGCCTTACAACTCTCCCATATGCAAGTCCTGCTGGCCTTCCAAGCCAGACATTCTGGGAGCTCTTCTTCCTGGCGCAGGACCCCCAGGCTGGGGAGCCGAATATGGGGCTCAGACACTTCAACATTTGGGGAGAACCTCTGCAATTGTGGTTCTTCTCCCATTTGTGGGTCCCCTACCCAGGTGTGTATCTCTACTCTACTGTGTCTCTGCCCCTAGTACCCATTTCATTGTGGTTCCTTCTTCATATCTTTAGTTGTGGAAAATATTTTCTGCTAGTCTTTAGGTTGTTTTCATGGATACTTGTTTTGTAAATAGTTGTAATTTTGGTGTGCCTATGGGAGGAGGTGAGCTCATGCTCTTCCTACACTGCGATCATGGTCACTCCTCCAATTTCATTCTTTTTTATGGTTGAATAATATTCTGTTGTGTATATATACCACATCTTCTTTATCTATTCATCTGTTGCTGGACACTTAGATTGTTTTCATGTCTTGCTTATTATAAATAAGGCTTCAATGAATATGGGGGTATGTATACTTTTTTGAATTAGTGTTTTCATTTTCTTTGGATAAATACCCAGAAGTAGAACGTCTGGATCCTAAATTAGTTCTATTTTTAATTTTTTTAGGAAAGTTTTTAGTGTTTTTTTGTAGTGGCCACACTAATTTACATTCCCACCAAAAGTGCACATGGGTTCTTTTTTCTCCACGTCATTGTCAACACTTGTTATTTGTTGCATTTTTGATAATAGTCATTCTGACGGGTGTGAGGTGATATCTCATTGTGGTTTTGATTTGCATTACCCTAATGATTAGTGATATTGAGCATCTTTTTATGTACCTGTTTGCCATCTGTATGTCATCTTTGGAAAAATATCTATTCAGATTCTCTGCCAATTTTTTAATTGGCTTATTTGGGTTTTTATTTGTTGTTTGTTGCTATTGAGTTGTATAAATTCTTTATATACTTTGTATATTAACACCTTTTCAGCTATATGATTTACAAATCTTTTCTACCATTTAGTCGGTTGCCTTTTCATTTTGTTGATGGTTTCCGTCTAAGTGCAAAAGCTTTTTGGTTTGATGTAATCCTAATTGTTTACTTTTGTTGCCTTTGCTTTTGGTGTCAAATCCAAAAAAATCATTGCTGAGACTGATGTCTAGGAGCTTAATATCTATGTATTCTTTTAGGAGCTTTATGGTTTCAGGTCTTATATTCAATCCTTTAATCCATTTGGGGGGTAATTTTTGTGTATGGAGTAAGATAGTGGTCCAGTTTCATTTTTTGCATGTGGTTGTTAAGTTTTCCCTACATCATTTATTGAAAAGGCTGTCCTTTCCACATTGTATATTTTTGACTCACTTGTAAATTAATTGACCATATATATGTGGGTTTATTTCTTGCCTCTCTATTCTGTTCCAGTGATCTATGCATTTTTCATGCCAGTAACATACTGTTTGGATTACTATAGTTTTGTAATATAGTTTGAAGTCAGGGAGCATGATGCCAACAACTTTGTCTTTCATGCTTCCATACAAATGTTAGGATTGTTTGTTCTATTTCTGTGGAAAATGCCATTAGAATTTTGAGAATTGCTTCAAACCTGTAGATTGCTTTGACTAGTAAGGACATTTTAACAATCTTAATTCTTCCAATATTGTACATATTGTACCTAACAATATTGTATCTTCATCAATTTCTTGGATTAATGTCTTATAGTTTTCAATATATAGGTCTTTCACTTTTTTGGTTAAACATATTCCTAGGTATTTTTTTTCTTTTAGATAAAATTATAAATTGGATTGTTTTCTTAATTTCTCTTTCTGATAGTTTATTATTAGTGTATAGAAATGCAACAGTTTATGTATATTGATTTCTTTGTCTAGTATTACTGAAGTTTGTTGATTAGTTTTAAAAGATTTTGGTGGAGTCTTAGGGTTTTCTATATGTAATATCATGTCATCTGAAATAGTGACAGTTTTATTTCTTCCTTTCCAATTTAAATGACTTCTTTTTTTTTTCATGCCTAATTTTCTTGCCTAATTGCTCTGGCTAGGACTTCCAATACTATGTTAAAAAAAGAAAAAGTGGTGAGAGTGGGCATCCTTGTCTTTTTCCTAATCTTAGAAGAAAAGCTTTCAGCTTTTCATCATAATGGAATAGTATTTAAAAAGGAATTTAACAAAAGGAATAAAATTCACAAATATGGTACATAATGGATGAACCTTGCAGATGTTATGGTCAGTAAAATAAGCTAGGAACAAAAGGATAAATATATGATTTTATTTTTATGACTTTCCCAGAATAGTCAACTTGTAGGGACAGAAAGTATCAGTAGAGTGTTGGCTACTGGGGACTGGAGAGATGGGAAAATGGAGAGTTATTGTTTAATAAATAAAGACTTTTGGTTTTAAGTGATGCAAAAGTTCTGGAGATAGATAATGGTAATGTTTGCACAACAGTATGAATGGACACAATAACATTGAACTCTACTCTTAAAAATGCTTAAGGGCTTCCCTGGTGTCACAGTGGTTGAGAGTCTGCCTGCCGATGCAGGGGACACAGGTTCATGCCCTGGTCCGGGAAGATCCCACATACCACGGAGCTGCTAGGTCCGTGAGCTATGTCCGCTGAGCCTGTGTGTCCAGAGCCTGTGCTCCACAATGGGAGAGGCCACAACAGTGAGAGGCCTGTATACCGCAAAAAAAAAACAAAACAAAAAATGCTTAAAATCATATATATATATATATATATATATATATATATATATATATATATATTTTGCCCCAATAAAAAAAGAAAGAAAGAAAAGAATACCTTCCATTATTCCTTATAATTTCTGGTCTCTAGTTCATTCAGAAAGGTGTTTTTGTACATTTGTTTAAATAATTAAAAAACCCCATAATTTGACACTATTTGTAACAACTGATTTCATTTAGGAATTAAAGTAAGACATTAAATTAGCTCAGCAACTGCATAATTCTTTCATCTGAAAAGGCTTTCACCTAAATTATCTAATTCATCCTGGTATCATCATAATACTGACAGAATTAGATATTAATATCTCCATTTTATGGGTTAACTTCTTCAGTTATTAAATCCTTACTATGCTTACTATATGCAAAACACTGGATTTGTTTCTGAAGCCACAGATATGGCCCTTAAGCTGCTTAAGGTATAACAGAATCATACCACTAAAGATATAGGAGGGGCCCTAGAAACCACCTGTTTTACTATTCTCATTAGGCTCAGAGAAGTTAAGTTACTTACCTGTGGTCACACAGTTGTTACTGTGAATCTGGACAAGAATCTCCTTTATTTTCAAATGAGAAGAGTGATCTTTTGATTTCACCAATCTACCAGTGAAATAGGATATATAAAGAGAAAATGATGGGTTATAAAAAGTCATATGAAACGTTCAAATCATGGAATAACTGCTCTTTTATAAGAGGATAAAGAGAAGAATTCATCCTGGAAGAGATGATTCTTGAAGGATGGTAGGACTTAAGTATACATGATTGAGAGAGAGGAAGAGTGAAAAGGAACATGAAGCAGAAGGATTAATGTGAATAAAAACATAGACTTTAGGAAACATGGGTTGTATGCTAGGAATAACAAGTTTTTCTATTTAGCTAAGTGTGTGAAGAGAAGTAATAGGAGATAGGGCTGAACAGTTTGTTTGGAGTCAGGTCATGAATACTGGATTTGATTAGTTGGGCAAATTCAAGGTGAATGAAGTGTCTTTTATAGTTGAATGGGGAAAAATTCCAAGGCAACTGTCAGAAGTTGCACAGTAATATGTTAGTAGAACCAAGTCAAGGATTTAGGCCAAAAAGCTCCAAGTAATCCAATGTATTTCCTGGTATGCTCCATTGTTTTTAAGTTTGGATATTATCATCTATATTTGTATGTCCTGGGATAATTTTAATGTCTTTCTATAGTCTTTTCCCAATCTTGAAGGCTAATATGATGTCTTAGTGTATTAAAAAAAGAGTCCATTATTGAAGTCTCTAGTGGTAATTTTAATGCTGACCAGAACTTATATGTTCTGTATTACTCTTACCAAAATATTTTACCTTAAATTTCATTAATTGTCTTTGAAAATGAACTGTTTCCCTTGAGTGACATTTTTATGTCAAAATTATATTGTATTTGATTTCAAAAGCAATCTAATTAAGGTAGACATCCTGTATGAGATTTAAGCCTCACCT
Source organism: Physeter macrocephalus (assembly GCF_002837175.3). Classification (NCBI taxonomy): domain Eukaryota; kingdom Metazoa; phylum Chordata; class Mammalia; order Artiodactyla; family Physeteridae; genus Physeter; species Physeter macrocephalus. The sequence goes on along the minus strand of NC_041234.1, from coordinate 69,652,663 downwards.
CCCAATGGAATCAAGAAACAGAAAAATAATGAATTGCATCTTTTATAATCTTTATTGCTACTTTTAAAATGAATAATATATTCAGTGTGGGTTGAAATAACATATCCCCGAGGAGCAATTTGTTTTCACAAATTAGATTGGTTCCTCATACACAAGATTATTAAGCATGAAGGAGGAAGTTATTGGGCATTGTATGCCTTATGGGAATATTTTTTTTTCCAGAACTGAGCTCAATTCACTGATTGAAGGCAAAGATAGTTAATAGTGAAAAAAAAAAAAAAAAAAAAAGGACAATTGTTACTCTTTTTCTTAACAACTTCTTGTTCTTTTTACCTCCTTTCCCTATTTGTTGTCTATAAGTCTGGTGAAACTTAAAACTTGACCCAGTTTCCTTCAGGGATTCTTACAATTGCTCAGATTAGTGGCATGGCTATATGGTTATCATTAGCAGAAAATCATTTACAGGCATGGTCACACCTATGACTAATATAATATGTATAAAATGTTTTCATTTTTTTTTGTTTGTTTTGAGATGCAGAAGGCAAAAGTGCCACCTTTACATCTTTTATCTTCCATCATGAAAGAAAGTCTTCAAAATACTAGAGTGCTTGTCTACCAAAATTTGGACTAAGTAAAGTTAATAGAATGCTATTTACTTGTTAAGAAATTTGAAATCATTTAATTGGCTAATTTAAACAAGGTAATTTTGAATGGATCTAATTTTTTTCTTTTATCTTTATAATACCTAAGACAAATGAATAGAAATAACAGAATATTCAAGCAGGAAATAACATACAGACATGGATAAATAAACTCCTCAAAATTTTCTCTGCAGATCCAGGGAACTTGTTTCTCAGAAGTTCCCAGCAAACTTCTTATGTCTTATATCTTACTAGTTGGGTTCTCATATGTTCCAGTTTGGGACAGTTCCAGTCTATGCCTCATGTTTTCGTATAATTATTAGCTGCATCCCCTTTTCTCTCTTAAATGTATCCTATTGAATTACTTAGATTCTAATATATATAGTATGCTTACCTACTTTTTGCACTGAATTGGACATATTCTTACCCCTAAAAATAACTTACCCCTAAAAATAACTGTTGGCAATAAATGGTGTTATGCTAATTATCTTAGACCTAATTCACATGATCTATCCTAGAGGCCAGAGATGGAGCTGTCTTCTTCCAAAGCAAAAGGGCTGATGGGAGAGGTATGAATAGCTGAATAAAAGTCAGGATATTTACCAAAATCAGTATTAGATGGTTGATAGGGAGATAATCACAAAATCTTTAATATCTGCCCTTGCTCTCTTTCTAAATGTCCTAATATCTGTTTAATCTTTTATCATTCTAATTCCAAAGCACAGCATATTTTTATCTTTCAATACTGTTTGTCTCCCTGCTTGAAAGCAGTTATTGCAGAAATAAACACTTTAATTGGTGATAGGTGGAAATATTTGGAAAGTTCAGCTAGAGAAAAATAATTTTGCCTAACTCTAAAGACAAAGATAGAATTTCTAATAAAAGTATCTTTAATTATAAAGAAGAGATATGGTTTTAATCAGATAGGTTTCTAAATGTAGCAGAGTATTTATGCTAGAGACCAAACTTAGAATACTGACCCCCACCTCCTAATCTAGCAAGTCAGAAACTTACTTCACTGGTTGTTTTCCTTAGAATTATAAATTATATTTTAGCCACTAAGTTTATTAATAATCCTCTGAGAAGAAAGTGTTAAAATTTAAGCAAGCCAATTTAAAAAGGGGAGATAGTAGCCCTACGATCTGGAAAAGATAATGAAATAAGATTCTTTGTATTTTAAGAGTTATAAAGGAAAATCTGCCTGATTTCTGGTGTGTATCTACTAGCCTGGAAGTAGGGATACTAAATGAAAGTTCTCAAAGGTTAACAACCTTAACACATCTTGACATGGTGATTCTATCAGTAGCCGTAGTTTTAAAGGGGAATGGATTGGAGAAGATGAAAGATTAGGGGTCTGGAAACTGTAACAATGGAAAACCAATGAGAGATATCTTGGAACATTTTTAGGACAGTGAAAATTGTACCCTTAGAATCATCTAAACTTGAAGAACAATACTGGCTTGTACAGGAGAGCTGAGACCAGTGAGACATTCCTTCAATGTAGACCTGCAACAGAGGTCAGTTATGGAAGATCATTGTTGAATAGTGATTCTATGTAGTAGGAAGAAACAAAGGCAGTGATAGTAACAGAAGAATTGGACACCAGAGCTCTCTCTGTTTAAGTGTGGAAATTAAATAAACCTCATTCAAACTGTAAACCTTGGAGTTCTTGGCTGATACAAGAAAAATAGGAGCTCCAAACAAAAGATGTTGGACTTTCTGCTAATTTACAAATGTGTTCTCAAGCCAGTTTTAATTTAATTTAGAGAAATAAGCATGTCAGCATTCAAAAATTAATGAATGATGCATACTAGCTACATTAAAAGAAAATGAAACAGTTGGAGTATCTCAGGGATGAAATAATCCTTAAAGATGTCCCTCTACCATTTCAGCTAATATTCATTTTGCCTTTCCCGTATCCTACTGAGTGGACCCTTAACCTATGACTGAGGTAAACTCATCATCTTTTTATAGATCTCTGATTATTCAAGAGGCCTTCCTCAAATTGACCTGAAATATATTTCTAGGGTAACATCAATTTTTTAGTCTTAATTTTGTCTCATTGTGTCCTACAGACAAATTCTAAATCCTTTTTTTTTAAACAAAATGGCCTTCTAAATATTTCAGAGCAGCTATTGATACCTGCTGTGAATATTCTCTTTGTTTCCCTTTCCTTCCTTTGTCCCCTTTTTCTTCCTTCTTTTTTCACATTCAGACTAACATTTTGTTTCCTCAAAAATTCCTCAAGTTAAATAACTTTGACTCCTCTCACCATTTTTTAAAAGTTGTTATAAAATATTGGCTATGATTTTTCAAAATGGTTCTTTTTCCCTTCTCCTTCTGGGAAGCAGGAGGGATTTTCTCCAATATTTACTGTAGAATCCTTGCCAAATTTCTGGAGGTAAATCTCACAATATTGTAAGGAACCTGCTCTAATACTGAATAAGGACTGGTTCTTCCTGGAGGTTTTAACTCTCAGAGTTGTCTACATTGAGCCTTCAGCAATTCATCAATTACAGTTCCAGTTTTCCTACCCCAGCACTGATTCCTGTGCCAGTTTCCCTCTTGAATCTCCACTAAGATGGGATCCAGATGGTGGAGTAAGTGGACATGGAACTCACCTACCCCCACAAACACATCAAAAATACATCTGAATGTGGAACAATTCTCACTGAAAACTAACTGGAGACTGTAAAAAGACTCCTGTACAACCAAGGCTGTAAGAAAGATCCACACGGAATTGAGTAGGAAGGGAAGCAAAGCGATCAGGTCAGAATTTGTGCTCCTAGGAGGCATAAGAAGAGGAGGGCAATTACATGGGTGAAGATCATCCCTGTAGAGTGAGTGGTTTGAGCCACATATTGGATGCCCCAGTCTTGGAGTCTGACACCAGGAAGATGAGTCTCCTTGACTAGTTGGAGGGTCAGTGGGACTAACAAGAGGGCTGTGGGAAACCTGGAATTCATTTATGAGGAATGTGCACACACTTGTTTACTCCTGAAACAGAGCCGAGAGGGAGGATTGAAACTGCATAGGATGCTGGTCGGTTTCCCATGACCATTCTGGCATGTGCCCCAGCCTGAGATGAGTGCCTGTTCCAGCTCCACTTGCTTCATGACCTCCACACTGGGGCAACGACTGCCATAGCCTAGAGAAGAGATCAACTGTGAGGGACAAAAGCAGCTCAGACCTCAAGCAGCATCTGAGCAGGGTAGGGACAGCCATTACTGGCATTTATGCAGGCAGTGCAGCAGAAGAAGTCTGGGTCTCTAAATGTGACCAGAGCGACCACAACCTATGCCTAGACCCATGCCAAGAACCCACAGCAGACCCTTTTGCTCAAGCACTGCTCCCCTCTGGGGCGAGGGTGCTGGTACTGGGAGGTGGAGAGTACACACTTAAAAGTAGCAGAGCTGGCTCAGACTTGACACCCAGGGCTTCTTCTCCAATAACTTGGGACCCACCCCTGCAATCAATAGTCTGGTGCTGGCTACTGAGGAGAGGAGAAGCTCCAAATCACACCTCGCTCTGGCCCTAACCCCTCCATCTCCAGCCCCACTTCCTACAAAGGTGATAGCTGCCAACATACACTGGGAAAGATGTGACTCATGCACATGTCAAATCTAGCTCTCTCACCAAATCCACTGGGCACATGCAGACTCTATAGTGATGCTCCCACATAAGGACACCTCTTCAAGAGCACAATAAGTAACTGTTTCACTTAATTTCATAAAGACAGAGAAAGCTAAGCAAAAGGAGAAGACAGGAATTTATTTCAATTGATATTACAAGAGAAAACCCCTGAAAAAACAATTAATGAAACAGAAAAATATAATTTACCCAATAAAGTGTTCAAAGCATTAGTAATAAGAATGCTAACTGAATTAGGGAAAAGAATAGATGAGCACAGTGAAAAATTTTAACAAGGAACTAGAAAATGTAAAAAATAATCAGTCAGAACTGAAGAATATGATAAATGAAAAAGGAATCAATTAACAGCACACTAAGTGATACAGAGGAATGCATAAGTGATCTGGAAGATAGAATAATGGAAATCACCCAATCAGAACATAAAAAAGAAAATCAAATTTAAAAAATGACGATGGTTAAAGAGACTTCTGGAACAACATCAAGCATACCAACATTTGCATTATGGGGGTCCCAGAAGGAGAAGAGAAAGAGAAAGTATGTTGAAAATGTATTTGATGAAATTATGGCTGAAGATTTCCCAAACCTGAAGAAGGAAACCGATGTTCAGGTACAGGAAGAACAGAGAGTCACACACAAAAGGAACACAAATAGACCCACACCAAGACACATTATAATTAAAATGCAAATTTAAAGGTAAAAGGAGTATTCTAAAGACAATAAGAGAAAAAAAAAGTCATATAAAAGGGAACTGCCATAAGACTATTAGCTGATTTTTCTGCAGAAATTTTGCAGGCCAAAGGGAGTGGCATGGTATATTCAAAGTGCCAAAATGGAAAAACCTGCAACCTAGGATACTCCACCAGCAAGATTATCACTTAGAATTGAAGGAGAGATAAAGACCTTCTCAAGCAAAAACTAAAAGAATTCATCCATGCTAAATATACCCTAAAATAAATATTAAAGTGTCTTCTCTAAGTCAAAAAGTAAAGGATATAACAAGAAATAAATATCTGTAGGAAAAGAAAAATCCTACTAGTAGAGGCAAAAGATACATATAGTAAAGGCTGAAGATCAACCACTTCAATCAGCTAGTACAAAGAGTAAAAGAAAATAATTGTAAAATCAACTATGATTACAATAAACAGTAAAGGGATAAATATGAAGATGTAAAATATGACATCAAAAAAACAAAATGTGTGCAAGGGAAGTAAAAAAATGTAGATCATTTAGACTGTGTTTAAAGAAGAAGAACAGAGAAGAAACACAAATAAGTAACAAGATGTCAGTAAGTACATACCTATCAATAATCACTTAAATATCAATGGACTGAATATTCTGATCAAAAGACATAGGGTGGCTGATTGGTTAAAAAACAGGACCCATCTATATCCTGTTTAGAAGAGACTCTGTTCATAGCTAAAGACACAAGCAGACTGAAAAGGAGGAGATGGAAAAAGATATTCCATGCAAACGGAAATGAAAAGAAAGCGGGGATAGCAATGCTTATATCAGACCAAATGGACTTTAAAACAAAGACCTTAAGAAGAGACAAAGAAGGACAATGTATAATGATAAAAGGATCAGTACAAAAAGAGGATGTAATGCTCATTAACATATATGCACCTAATACAGGAGCACCTAAATATATAAAGCACATTAAAGGATATAAAGGGAGAAATTGACAATAATACAATAAAAGCAGCTTCTTTAACACCCCACTTACACCAAAGGACAGATCATCCAGACAGAAAATCAATAAGGAAACAATTCTCTTAAATGACACATTAGACCAGTTGGACTTATAGATATCTACAGGACATTTCATCCAAAAACAATAGAATACACATTCTTTTCAAGTTCACATGGAACATTCTCAGGAAAAAATCACATGCTAGGCCCAAAACATGTCTCAACAAACTTAATACATTATTGACTGGGGGACTTTTGCAGAAACTAATGCCAGTGGCTGGCAATTTGTTATGTAAGTGAATATTGAAACACTCATGTTTGAGTAAATATCAACAACTTTTTTTGCACTTAATGTATTTATTTGAAACTTTGTACATGTCTTACTAAAGCATTCTAATATTTCATTAAGGTGTGGTAGGCAATATGGCAGGCACCTCTATGCAGGGGAACAGAACATCTATTACAAATATACCAGGTTTCACTGCACTGTCTCCTGGAAGAACAGACTCTATGCTTTCTGGTGGCATTGTTTTTTTTTAGTCCTGTGGGTATTATTTCCTCTAGAACATGTTCTTTTTTTTAACCTTATAGTCGACAAGGTGGATATTTGTGGGGGGCTCTTTTAGAAACACCACAAGAAGGACCAGGTGTGGGACTACCACTGCATTCACCAGAATGGTCAGTTATCCATTCTCTAGCTACTGCTAACAAAACTTGCTTGTAAGTAATTTTATTCTGTGCATTAAGGTTACAATAAATTTTAAATGTATTGAATAAACTGCAATTACTCAAATATCAACAGAAACCCACTTTCTTATACCATTTTTGAGTTTTCTGGAGGATATTGAAGTTTTCCAGATATTGATTGGATCAACCAACTCCTTTCGTATATTTATTATACTCTAATACACAAGTGGGCTTAGTTATCTGATGGCCAGTCCTCCTGTCTTCCTTTCCTGTAGATACTATGGAGGCGTCATGAATAATTGTCACCATGCGGATTAGCCTCTTGTCTTTCCATATACGAATGTCATTCCTTCCCCTCTGTAGATTTTTTGATTTCTCCTTTAATTGGTTTGGTAGAACATGATTCTCTCAGAGTCCCACAAACTCTGGTTTTAGTTTTCAACAATATTTCAGATGTGGACACTGTTTTTGTCTTGTCTTGGTAAAAATGGTGCCATGAACCAAGATAAGGTTGTAGGACTGATAATACAGTTTCTTGCAGTTTCTTTCTTTCACCCATGTAAATCTCAATGTTGCATATATATCCAGTTTCATTTTTGCTAACTATCCTGACCAAAATTCCATATTTTGTAAGTTTTCTGGGATTATAGGGTTTGAATCTAAGTCGTCCTCTCCTCTTTATCATTGCCTCACCAAGGGATAGCTCTTGTTTGGGTGTACAGATTGATTGAACTTTTGGTAGAAAATAATCCAAAAGAGGTTTAACTTTTGAAATTCTGTCTGCAGGCAGTGGAGTTTCTGAGTTATCATTAAAGTGAAGAAATGTCTTTATTTGTTCAAACCTTCTGGTCACAATATTTGGAAAGATAGGTGTTTCAAGTAAGGGATCAGTCAACCAATATTCTTTCTAGTGTGGCTTTCTTATTTGTCCCATCAAAATTATTAATCCAAGAAACTTCTTCATGTCACTATTGGTTGCATCAGTCCATTTTAAAGCCTTATCATACTTTTTATATGATTTTTCTATTTGTCCCATCAAAATTATTAATCCAAGAAACTTCTTCATGTCACTATTGGTTGCATCAGTCCATTTTAAAGCCTTATCATACTTTTTATATGATTTTTCATTCTGTTGGTAATACAAGTTTGTTTGAGTAGTGACCAACTTGAAAAAGTCGTTACCAAAAATTAATTATATTTCACTAACACTTTGTGGGTTATTACATTCAATAGTTACACCTGACACACCTGTAAAGTCTTCTAATTTTTGTGAAATGTTGTCTTCAATCCACTCTTCTGTAGAAGCAAAGGAGCATTCACCAGCACCGTGAGTTTCATTTTCACTTTCTGCATCAGAATCAATCACTAAGTTTTCTGTCTTTTTGTTGGTCTAATATTCACATCATCTGAATCAGAACTCTATTCTGAAGAACTATCATCTTCTGAGACACTAGTGTATATGTCTCTCAGAAAATCAGAGAAAGTATCTGCATAAAATTCACCTAAAAATTCTTCTTCACATAAATTTCACGATGTGTCATTTTTGAAAATTTTATGGGAATAACCTTGTATTTGTAACATACACAAAGTTGGAAAAAAAACCTAATGGAGAAAAATGTGAAAGATAATGGCAATCATAAGTTGTATAATGAAGCTTGATCAAGTTTAAGCTCTAACAACTTCACACAGTGATGTTAATTGTATCACTCTCTAAAAGTGTATTGATACGTCTCTGGTCAATAATGTTCAGGTAACAAAAGACATACTATTACATCTCTGGTCAATAATGTGTTAAGAGGATAGAAATTATATCAAGCATTTTTTTTTCAACCACAGTAGTATAAAACTAGAAATCAATTACAGAAGAAAAATGGAAAAATTACAGACATATGGAGACTAAACAACATGCTATTAAAAAATTAATGAGTCAATGAAGAACTCAAAGAAGAAATCAGAAAACACCTTGAGACAAATGAAAATGGAAACAAACCTTTCCAAAATCTATGGGATCAGAAAAAGCAGTTCTAAGAGGGGAGTTTACAGTGAGGCAGGCCTACCTCAAGAAACAGGAGAAATCTCAAATAAACAACGTAACCTACCATCTAAAGGAATTAGAAAAAGAACAAACAAAACCCAGTGTCATGAGAAGAAAGGAAATAATAAAGATCAGAGAGAAAGTAAATAAAATAAAGACCAAAAAAAAAAAGACCAATGAAACAAAGTGCTGGGGGTTTTTTTGAAAAAAAAATTGATAAACCTTTAGCCAAGCTCAACAAGAAGAAATGAGAGAGGACCCAAATAAACAAGATAAGAAATGAAAGAGGAGAAATAACAACTGATATCACAGAGATACAAAATATCATAAAAGAATATAATGAACAGTTATATGCCAACAAATTGGACAACCTAGAAAAAATGGACAAATTTTTAGAAACATACAACCTTCCAATACTGAATCAAGAAGAAATAGATAATCTGAATAGACTGAACACTAATAGTGAAATTGAATTTGTAATTAAATAAAAAAAAACTCCCAGCAAATAACAATCCAGGACTGGATGACTTCAAAGGGGACTTCTATCAATATAAAGAAGAGCTAATAACTATATGCTCAAACTATTCCAATATATTGAAGAGGATGGAACACACCCAACTTCATTCTATGAGGCCACAATTACCCTGATACCAAAACCAAACAAAAAGACACTAGAAGAAAAGAAAATTACAGGTCAATATCTCTGATGAATATAGATGCAAAAATTCTCAACAAAGTTCAGCAAACCAAGTTCAACAATAAAGAGAAAGGATCATGCCCCATGATTAAATGGTATCTATTCTAGTGATGCCAAGATGGTTCATTACCTGCAAATTGATCAATGTGATACTCCACATTAAAAAAAGGAGGGATAAAAATCACATGATCTGTTCAACAGATGCAGAAAATGAATTTGACAAAATTCAGCATCCATTCTTGATACAAACTCTCATCAAAGTTGGTATAGAGGGAACATATCTCAACATAATAAAGCCCATTTATGACAAACCCACAACTAACATCATACTCAACTGCAAAAATCTGAAAGTCTTTCCTCTAAAATCAGGAACAAGGCAAAGATGCCCACTTTCACCACTTCAACTTAACACTGGAAGTCCTAGCCACAGCAATCAGTCAAGAAAATAAACAAAAGTCATCCAGTTTGGAAGGGAAGGAGTAAAACTGTTACTATTTTCAGATGACATAATACAATATACAGAAAACCCTAAACTGTCCAGTATTATTAGAATAAATGAATTCCATAAAGTTGCAGGATACAAGATTAGCATAGAGAAATCTCTTAGTTTTCTACACACTAACAATGAACTATCAGAAAGAGAAAGCAAGAAAACCATCCCTTTTATAATTGCATCAAAAAGCATAAAACAACTAGCAGTAAACTGAAACAAGGAGTTGAAAGACCTACACTCTGAAAACTATAAAATATTGATGAAGGAAACTGAAGATGATACAAGGAAATGGAAACATATATCATGTTCATGGGCTAAAAGAATTAATATTGTCAAAATGTCCATGCTACACAAAATATAGCCATTAGTTTCCAGTAAATTTAAATGAAATATAATCTATAAAAATATTGAATCACTGTGCTGTACACCTGAAACTAGTGTAACATTTAAATCAACTATAATTAAAAATATTGGCTATATTCCCTGTGCTGTACATCACATCCTTGTGTCTTATTTTATACCTAGTAGTTTGTACCTCTTTATCCCATTCCCCTATCTAGCCTTCCCACCACCACCACTCTCCCCAGTGGTAAGAACTACTTTTTTCTCTGTATCTCTGAGTTTGTTTCTCTTTTGTTTTGTTCATTTATTTTATTTTTTAGATTCCACATATAAGTGAAAACATACAATATTTGTCTTTCTCTGAGTTACATCACTAAGCATAATATCCTCCAGGTCCATCCACATTGTTGCAAAGGGCAAAATTTCATTCTTTTTTATAGTTATATATATATATATATATATCACAGCATCTTTATCCATTTATATGTTGATGGACACTTAGGTTTCTTCCATATCTTGGTTATTGTAAATTATGGGGTGCCTCTATCTTTTGAATCAATGCTTTTATTTTTTTCAGATATATACTGAGAAGTGGAATTTCTGGCTCATATGGTAGTTCCATTTTTAACTTTTTGAGGAACTTCCATACTGTTTTTCATAGTGGCTGTACCAATGTACATTACCACCAAAAGTGTACTAGTGTTCCCTTTACTCCACATCCTCACAAACATTTATTATTTGTTGTCTTTTTGATGATAGCCATTCTGACAAGTGTGAGGTGATATCTCATTATGGTTTTGATTTGCATTTTTCTGATGATTAGTGCTGTTGAACATCTTTTCATGTACCTGTTGGCCATCTGCTTGTCTTCTTTGGTAAAATATCTATTCAGATCTTCTGCCCATTTTTAATTGTGTTGTTTGATCTTTTTATTGAGTTATATGAGCTCTCTATATATTTTGGATATTAAGCCCCTATCAGAAATATCATTTGCAAATATCTTCTTCCATTCAGTATGTTGTCTTTTCATTTTATTGAGTTTCCTTCACGGTGCAAAAGTTTTTAAAGTTTAATTAGGTCCCATCTGTTTATTTTTGCTTTTGTGTCCCTTGTCTGAAGAAACAGATCCAAAACAATATTGCTAAGACTTTGTCAAAGAGTGTACTGCTTATGTTTTCTTCTAGGATTTTTATGGTTTCTGGTCTTACATTTAGGTCTTTAATTTATTTTGTCTTTATTTTTGTATATGGTGTGAGAAAATATTTTAATTTCATTCTTTTACATGTAGCTTTCCAGTTTTCACAAGACCACTCATGGAAAAGACTGTCTTTTCCCCATTGTATATTTTTGCCTCTTTTATTGTACACTAATTGATCACATGTGCATGGGTTTATTTCTGGGCTCTCTATTCTGTTCCATTGATCTATGTGTCTAGTATTTTTGTGCCATTACCATATTGTTTTTATTACTATAGCTTAGTAGTATAGTCTGAAATCAGGGAGCATGATTCCTCCAGCTTTTTTTTTTCCTCAGTATTGCTGTGGTTCCTCTGATATCACAGAAAAACAGAAAGCACATGCAATTGGAAGAGCTTTAATAAAAACTCATATTGTAAAAAAGTGTCCATGTGCTATTCAGTGTTTATCTTCTGTTTGTCATCATTCTTGTTAATAACATATTTTTGGGTAACAGAACAATTCTTTGGCAATGACCCAGGGTATTCTGTAAAGATGTCATAGTTAATTTAGATAAATATTAGATTTTCTACATCTTCTGGCAGCAGGGCTTGTTGTTTGGTGTCAATGCTTCTATCAGTACTAAATATTCTCTGCAGGTGTGTGTTGGCCAGCAGATAACCTGGGTAAAATATAGCCCATCTAGTTAAGGCTAGCAAGAGAGTGATTGCTTTTCCAAGTCACTTCTTCAAAGTGTCTTCTTTTTTCTGTCTTTGACTTTCTCTTCAGGTATTTTTCTCTTTTCATTTCAAACACTGTTGGCTGTGGAAGTGGAAGAGAATGGTACTTTTAAAAATTCTAAGCTCAAAATATGGATAATCTTTTTTCTTTTCTACTGATTTCTCTCTAAATGTCTGCATTCATTTCCTTAGATTTAACCTCCCTAGATAATTTTTAGCCTCTGTTTGAGTCCATGTTCAGTTTTGTATACACTTTTCTGCTGTATATTGATTACTCTTTCATTGTGTTACACTATACCTTTCTACGTGTTTTCCAATTTCTCATCTCTACATTGTTAGCCATTAATTTTTAAATAATGTTTAGTTTTTGTTTTAACCTTTTTCTCTATGGGTATTTATTAGTTTGATTCATTTGCTTATTATTTCAACAAATTACAGTAGAGTAAGTGTATTGCTAAAATAGAGGTATATGCTGTTGCTAAAAAAGGACATTGGTGACATAGAGGATGGAGCACCTTATTGCTTGGACTGTAGCGAAAGGCTTTTCAGAGGAGGTAGCATTTGTACCCAGACTCCAGGGATGAATAGGATTTTACAAGTATAAATAAATGGAGGGGATGGGAGTCAGAGGATATGCTATATGTAAGGGCATGTAGGCATGAGGCAGGATGGTATGTGTAGGGAAATCTTAACAGTTCAGGATGACTAGTGTAAAGTAGGAAGGGGAAGGTTGCTGGAAATGTGGATAGATGAACATACAGAATCTATATCATGAAAAGCCTTATATTTCAGTGGATGATGTGGAACACCAAATAAATTTTGAGAAGAGAATGAAATGACTAAGGTTGTGTGTTAAAAGTATGATTCTGCAGATGGTTTGGAGGATATATTGAAGAGTGTGAAAACTGTAGGCAAGAAAGGAATTATTGAAATAATTCAAGTGAAAGATGATGAGGGCTTGCCCTAAGGCAGTAGCAGTGGAGATGGAGAGAATAGGGTAGGTACAAGAGAAATTCAGAACTTGATGATTGATTATGTGCCAGGGGATATTTGAGAAGGAAGAATATAGGATCATTCCCTAGTTTTTGGCTTAGGTGATAGGATGGATAATGAAGTCACTCAGCAGAATGGGGGACATATAAAAAGAGGACAGAATGGAGAGAGATGAAGAATTCAGATTTAGAGATGTTTGTTATGAGATGGCATTGGGACAAGCAGGGGGTAGATATTAAGTAGAATTTAAGCTTAGGAGAGAAAACTGGGAGTTTTAGATGCAGATGTAGGAATCCTTAGCATAAACCTGGTAGTTGAAGCTGAAGGGTGTAGTTGAGATTGCTCAAGCTGAGTGTGTGAAATAAAAACAAAACAACAAAACAAACAAGGTATGAGGATAGTGTCCTGGAGAATTTCCCAAAGTACACAGTAGAATTATTCTTCATCCTGTGTAAATTCTTGATTATTTCAGTGGGTCCCTAATTATCTATCACTGCATCAAAATTTCATTAAAAAGTTAAAAATTAAACGACTGTGTATCAGTGTTCTGTGGGTTTTGCTCATATTTAAAAATTCTTCATCTTCAAAAAATTGTTTAACTTATTCTAGTGTTAGCAACCTGGGTACATCTTTGTTCTTCAGCTTTATGGCATAACACTTACCTAATATTTAAAATGGTTTAGGTCTTGGGAATTCCCTGGTGGTCCAGTGGGTAAGACTCTGCACTCCCAACGCCGGGGGCCTGGGTTTGATTCCTGGTCAGGGAACTAGATCCCTCATGCAGGCCGCAACTAAGAAGCCCATATTCCTCAACTAAGATCCCACATGCCGCAGCTAAGACCCAGCACAGCCAAAATAAATAAATTAAATAAATGAATAATTTAAAAAATGGTTTAGGTCTTCATCTAAAAATAATGGGACACTCAGCATTCCCCAATATCTAAGGATTCTCAAGAGGTTTGTTTCTTTTAATCACTTCTTGTCCTCTCTGCTTCTGAATTTTCAATATATTCCTTTCTTGCCTCTTATATCTCTTTCCTTTTCTCTAAGCTCTGTGTACCTAAACATAGTGTATTGTCCTTTCTCTTGGTTTCTCCAAAGTCTTTCACATATATTGGTCGTGTATGGTACACATTTACTCAAGTTTCAAGAGGATAATTGATAGGTGTTTTCTGTCGCAAAACTACACAGCAGAGAAGTAAAACTGAATAATGGAGATCTTTGTTCTTGAAAATTATTTGGCTCTATCAGCCACAGGGAATATTCTTTCTTAAAACTCCTGGTCTCTTTCCAGATTTTTTGGCTCTGTCCCTAGCCAGATTTAGTCATTAAGATACTTGAATTCTGGCTTTATCATTTACCTGTTGTCTGATTTTGGGAAAATTATCCAATTTCTCGGTGGCTCCCTTATCTCATTAGTAAAATGGAGATATTACTTTCTTCATAGGATTGTACTGATGATTAAATGAGCTAATATATGTAAAGTATTTAGAATGATTATTGGCAAATTCCCAATATGTTAGCTGTTATTATTTTTATCATTACTTTACTCCTTACCTCTGACTCCTATCTGTGTTTCCTTCAAAGCCTTCTCCCCATCTAAAATTCCAAATCTCTACAAGTTTTTATGAAAAACAACTCTGTTCCCTGTTTGTGTTTTTAAAATCCTTAAAGTAACAATAACTGGGCCAAAACACATGTTAGACATAAAAAAATTTTAAAGATGTTAATAAAGTTCTTACACACTCCTCCCAGTAGGGAAACATAAATACTTTATAGTTTAGAAATTGTTTTGTTCTTACCAAAAATATGGCTAAAGGATATTTGGTCTAAGAGAAATCAGTTTTTATCTGAAAATAAAGAATTATCTCTTAAATAACAGAGAATGGGAAAACTAAGAAGAAAAAAATATTCTCTTTACATGAAGTAGGTTCACAACTGAAAAATGAATTTGTTACCACTTTTTTCACCTGAGGAAACTTATATCTCTTCTCTGTCTTCTACAGTATCTAACCTGAGTTTCACTTAGTAAAAGGGATGCTGCTGCTTGTTTAGGCATAGTATGAAAGTAGAAGTGTCCAGGGAGACCCGTCTCTATGCTGGCATTTACTAAGATTTTCTAGTGTTCACATTATGTGACAAATACGTTTTACTCAAACTGGTAGACAAATCACATCTCAAAGATTTTTTGGTTTTTGTTTAAAGGAAACTTCCAGAAAGAATAGGAATAGTGTGATAAGAATAAAACTTTTCCTTAACATATCTCTCTATCATAACCCATTATAGTTCAGATATATGTCTTCCATTTTAGCAATTGAAGATGGTATTATTCAACAATAAGTGCTGTTTTATAATTTGTTTTTGGTGAATGAGTAACTTAAAATTCTATTAAACTGCTATTAAGAGAGAAAATGACATAGAGAAAAATGCCCAGCTTTGTAGTCAAGCAGACTTGCATTTGTAGTTAAGCTCTACCACTCACTAGTTGTGTATTCTTAGGCAAATTAGTTGATTATTCTAGGCTTCAGTTTCTCAGCTGTGAAGTGGAGATAATAATACATACTACAAAGGTTTGATAAATTACCGTAATGCCTGTGAAGTACTTAGCATAATTTCTGGCCCATACCAGATGCTGAAAAAGCACTAGCTGTGAGTATTATAATGAATAATTATTTGTTTGAAAGTATTTATTTAACACCTCCCATACGCTGAGTACTGAGTTAGCTATTAGATGTATAGTGATGAACAAATTAGACATGGCCCCTACCTTCATAGAAAGTCATCATCAGTATTATTGCTATTATTCTTAACTCCCATATTTAGATTATCAATTTTTATATATTAGGAACAAAAGAAATAAGCATAACAATAATATTTATAATGACCATAGCTTATTTTCTATTCTAAAGTCAATACAGTATTTGAAATGTCTTAGGACTGTTGTTTCAACTATCAATTATTCTATTTGATGTTTACAGAAATTTGGAAGTTATAGGAGCTTGGAATGATTCTGTATCAATTTTTGAGGCATATCCTAGAAGTGTATTTGTTAAATAACTTTTGGCTGATATGTTTCTATGTTTCAGAATATAGAATGAAACATTTCCAGGATATTTCAACTTTCTGAGATTTTGGATTCTAGATAAATTGAGGTATAACAATATTTTAAAGAAAATTATGTACACATATGGGATTAACAATTATTACCTTCCAAAGAACATTAATTTTAAAAATAATTTTATTTTGTTTGAAAATTATTTGTGTTTCTCAAAACCTATCCCTGAATTTATATATATATAGTAACTAAACATTTTAAAACATGCTTAAGGATCTTTGAGAAATGGACATTTTTCTAAGTTTGAGATATCAAGTGGTATTACACTTTTAATTAAATAAAAGAGCTAAGATTTTGAGTACTCACTATTTTTAATTATTGTATTAAATACTTTACATGGATTTAAGTCTTTCAAAGTTCACAACAACCTATCAAATAGTGCTATTAATGTCCCAATTCTATACTTGTTTTCCAAACATGTTCTATACATATAAGGCACTGTTATGGGTATTTATGCTAAGAGATGTCTTGACAATCACATGGAAAAAATAATTTATAAAATAAGGTCTAGATAAGTGGTTAAAAGGTAGAATTCACCTTCCTGAAGGGTAAGATTCATAAACTTTACATTGTGGGACAGGAATGTGATCTGATCCTTGAAGGATAGATTTGACTTTACTAGATAATGAAAATGAGGGCAGGCTGTTCAGGCAGAGAAATGTCATGAACAAACCAGCTTGACTGACATAGTGTAGTGTTTGTATTTTAGAGTAATGGGAGCTTATGTTGGTCTAGAACATAGAAGACCCCGTATACTAGACAAAGGAGTTTAGCTTTAGCCAGAGGATATATTTATTTTTTATTTAAAGAAGGGGATAGCGTAATAAAAACAAAGTTTGAGGAAATGTAGTTTCACAAAGATAAACAGATGAATTGATTCAAAGATCCATGTTAATTGGCTACTGCAATAGTTAATCTTAAAGAAATTAAGGCCTAAACTAAGGAGGTGAACATGAAAATGGATAGAAAAGAGAGACAAATCTTATGGTAAGAAAAATAGGGAGAGCTTCTTAGCTGAATAGGAGTAGAGAGCAAATCCAAGGTGGTACCAGCATTTGGTTTCCTAGTGGCTGAATGAAGTCCTTAACCAAAATAAGAAATTAAAGTACAGTAAATTAATTGAATGTGGGAGAAAGAAAAAGTTATTTTTACACCTGCTGAGTTGGAGGTGACAATCCAGAAATGTCCAATAAGTATGTGAAACATAAAAATGGAGCTCAGACAAGAGGGCAAGGATGAATGAAAATAATGGTTCAAGGAGGGTTCTCTTAGATGTAACAGAGTATAGGAAGACTCACTATGAGAAATCACAAGGAAAATCCAGAGTCAAGGTTAAGACTTTGATAGAATGTCTAGTTTGCCTACTTGAGATAGAAGGCAGTATTACAAATGATTATATACTGAGGGTCTAAAATCAAGGAGCCCTTATCTAAATCATGGGTCTGCCTCTTACCAGCTATGTGAGGAGGAAAGTTACTTAACTTTGAGACTCCGTTTCCTCATATATAAAATAAAGATCCTACTATGATAATAGAGGTTTGTTGCACTGATTAAATGAAATAATGCATGTAATCAGCACAATGCTTTAAACATTGCATGAGTTCAAAAACTTGCATAGTGATAGTAGTATCCTTAAGATTCAATATCCTTTAAGATTAAAAAAGATTTTGTCCCCACTACTTAGCTACATCCATCCTTGTAAAGGTTGTAGACAACCTCTACCTTGCCAAATCCAGTAGTCAATTCTCAGTCCTCATCTTGGCTTCTTAACAATTTTTAACAGAGTTCATCATTCCCTCCTTCTTGTAATATTTTTTTCATTTGGTTTCAGAGACACATGGTCTCCATCCTACATTACCAGCTGCTGCTTTTCAGTCTCTTTTTATGGTTCCTTCCTCTCTGTACACCTCTAAATATTAGAGTATCCTAAGGCTCAGTTCTCAGACCTCTGTCATACGTACTCACATGGCTTTTAATATCTTTTATATGCTCAATTTCTGAATTTATATCTCCAGCCCAACCTCTCCTTTGAATTACAGACCTATCTATTCATACATCTACATGACCTTTCCACTGTTATCTAGTGAGCATCTCAAACATAAAATATCCAAAACCACAATCTTGATTCCCACCCCCCAACCTATTCCTCCCATGCTTTACTCCTTCTCAGTAAATGAACCACCTAATTATTTAAGTTTAAAACTCAGGAATCTTAACACCTTGCTTTCTCTCACACCCTGTACTTAAACCATCAACAAATACTTTCAGCTCCATTTTAGAAATATATCCCATTTGACTACTTCTCACCACCTGCACCATTATTATCCTAGTCCAAGCCACCAGTATTTCTCATCTGGACTATTGCAATAGTTGCCTAACTGGTATCCCCTGCTTCCTTCCTTGCCCTCTTTTAACACTGTTTTCCATACAACAATCAGAATCATCCTTAAAAAAGTTTCAAATCATGCCACTCAAATTTGCTAATCACTCTCAGAGTAAAATCCAAACTCCATACTATGAGCAACAAAACTGTACATGATCTAGTCTAGCTCTGTACTATATATTCCACCTCATCTGCTAGCATTCTCCCTTCACTGTGCATGCCGGCTTTCTTATTGTCACTTGAAAACATCAAGATCTTTTTCAACCTTAGGAATTTTGTGTTTCTATTGCCTTTGCCTGAAATATTCATCACCAACAAAGCTCCCTCATTTCATTCAGATCAGGTCTCTGCTTAAATGTCACTTTTTCAGGAAGGTCTTTCTTCAACATCCTATTTAAAGTAGCTCAAGATTCATTATCCCCTTATCCTGCCTTATTTTCCCTCTTAGAAATTGTCACTGTACGGCATTATAAGTTACATTGTACTTTGTTATATTATTACACTATTTTTGTCTCAACTTTAGCTCTGTCTTATTTATTATCTTATTTATCATTATAAATAATAAAAATATATTTATCAACATCAAAATGTAAGCTCCTGCTTAGTTAAACTATTTTGGTTTATGTTAGTTACTTCTCAAATTTTTGCTAGAAAATTTTATCATAATTTCTTGGAATCAAGTAAATATTGAAGCTGGCATGCATTCTGAATTAATGAGAAATTATTATTTTTTTAAAATTCAAATTAGCTGATAAAAGAGTCCTAATTCTTCCCTGAGGGTAAAAAATTGCACAAAATAAATGCTTCAAAGAGTTTAGCATCTGATTATTTCAAATTTTTCTATTTAAATAGACCTTTTTAAATTTTATTTTTATTTATTTTTCTTCCAGTTTTATCAGGTATAACTAACATGCAGTACTATATAAATTTTAGGTGATTTGACTTACATACATCATGAAATGATTACAAGTTTAGTGAACATCCACCATCTCATATAGATACAAAGTAAAAGAAAAAGAAAAAGGAAATTTTCCTTGTGATGTGAACTCTTAGGATTTAATCTCAACAAGTTTAATGTATAACATAGAGCAGTGTTAATTATATTAATCATGTTGTACATTACACCCCTAGTACTTATTTATAACTAGAAATTTGTGCCTTTTTACCAGCTTCATCCAACTCCTCCTGCTCTTAACCCTGAAATAGGCTCTTTTATTAAAAGATCATCAATATACAATCAAAGAAGCATAGAAAGATTTACACATTTAAAATAAACCTAGATTATGGCTAATCTAAATTTCTTCTCAGTTTCTTTCATGACGCAAAACAATTCCAGCCAAATATCTGTGTCTGAAGAACAGTATAGCTGCAATTTCCCCATTTTTTTATTCTTTCTAAAAAGGATTCCTTCATCCTAGCTTCTTCTTTTTTTTTCCTGAAGCTATTAAAGTCATAGGAAGTGGCAATTTTTTTTTCTAATTAAAGCAGACAAATCTAGAGACTGACTGACCACAATAGCCTTTGAGTGGAAGATGCCATTTTGAAGATATCTACATGAGCTTTCCGAAATAAAACTTTCTGAAGTAGAAACATGTAATGATTTAATGATTTTCTCTGGGTCAGGTTCTGCAAGGATTTCCATGATCAAGATCAAATCCTTCCACTTATGACATTTCTTTCACTTATTACTTTTTTGTTTGTAAAATATAAACGCCTCTAAGAAGACTTATGGTAACAATAGATTTTTTAGATCATCTACTGAAAAGTTTTCAAAAGTAAAGATAACTTGAAGGTACAGAGTACTCTTAAAAGGGAGACTACAGCACTGAGGCAAGGAGAGAAGGAAGACTGAGGAGTATGGAGGATAAACTTTGCATTCTTATGTTTTTCTACCTTCTCTTTTTTTGTTCATTTGTTCCTTCATTGCTTCATTACTTCCTTCCCTCCACTCCTCCTTCCTTCAAGATAGTATTTATTTTTCACTGTGCTAGGGTGATAGGAGTACAATGGTGAATATAGTCCTTGCCTTCATGAAACTTACTATTCAGTGAGGGGGATACAGATATTACTCCAAAAGTTAATAATACTAATAAACATAATTAAAAACTGGATAAGTGTCTTGACAGAGTGATGTTATCAGAGTCTGTAATGGTGGTTTATCAGTTAGGGTTACATTTAACTGAGAGTAAGAGAAATCCAAACATAGCGAATTGAACAAGATAAATGCTCTCTCTCATATAAAATCCAGAAGAAGGCCATCAGGACTGATAAGGTGGCTTTGCTCCACAGTGTCCTTGGAGACTCAGACTTCTGTCAGCTCAGTACTCTGTCCTCCCTAGCTAGGGTAATGCTCTCATTCTTATGTTCTAAGATGGTGGCCATGATATCCGGTCTCCAAGCAGCAGAATAAAAGAGGGAAAGGAAAAAGAAATGAATAATATATTTCATGTCACTGGAGCTATCTGTTTTAGTTCTGTTACTTGAACTAAGAGCTGAGTGATGTAGGAATAGAATTTAATTTGGGTAAGAAGTGAGGAAAGAACATTTCAGGCAAAAGGAAGAGCAAGTGCAAAGGCCCTGTGGCAGGATGAAGCATAGTGAGTAGAAGGGCCTTTGTTTCTGTTTTAGTGCATCTTTTTTTTTTACTTTTATTTTTCAATTTTTTCATGCAAAAGAGACTTTTATACTGAAACACATTTCAATCCATTTTTGTGATGATCTCTGGGTACATTAGGGAGGGGAGTAGGAATCAAACATGAAAAGCCCTTAGTGATTCTGCAATATTTTCCTCTGTAGTACCAATCTTCTGGAGCAATAGCCTCTTCATCAATCTTCTCATGCATTGCCCAGGTGACTATGCATGAGACCAGTTGACAACCTAGTGTCCTTTCTCCTTCAGCATCTCTAAAAATGTACTTCAGTTACGGAAGAGATAATATAATATAAAATTACATTTTAAAGTCCATCTTTCATACACTTTTTAATAAAAATCATATGCATCCTTTACTTTTTAAAATTGTTTTTGGGAATTTTTTTGTGATAGGTTATTTTATTTTGTAATTTTTAGTTTATATTGGAATATAATTTATTTACAATGTTGTGTTAATTTCAGGTGTACAGCAAAGTGATTCAGTTATACACATACATATATCTATTCTTTTGCAGATTCTTTTCCCATTTGGATTATTACAGAATATTGAGTAGAATTCCCTGTGCTATACAGTAGGTCCTTATTGGTTATGAATTTATATATAGTAGTGTATATATGTTAATCCCAAACTCCTAATTTATCCCTCTGCCCCCACCTTTCCCCTTTGATAACCATAAGTTTGTTTTCTATGTCTGTGAGTTTGTTTCTGTTTTGTAAATAAGTTCATATTTATCTTTTTTAGATTTCACATATAAGTGATATATGATATTTGTCTTTCTCTGACTTACTTCACTTAATATGATAATCTCTAGTTCCATCCATGTTGCTGCAAATGGGATTATTTCATTCTTTTTTATGGCTGAGTAATATTCCATTGCATGTATGTGTGTATATGTATATATATATGTGTGTATATATATATGTGTATATATATACATATATATCACATCTTTTTTATTATGACTTTCTTCTTTCCCCTTTTAATTTTTTTAACTTTTTATTTTATATTGGAGTAAACATGATTAACAATGTTGTGTTAGTTTCAGGTGAACAGCAAAGTGATTCAATTATATATATACATGTATCTATTCTTTTTCAAATTCTTTTCCCATTTAGGTTATTACAGAATATTGAGTAGAGTTCCTGGTACAAAAAGTAGGTCCTTGTTTGTTATCTATCTTCTATTTAGTAGTGAGTGTATGTTGTCTATTTTATACATAGTATCAATAGTGTATATGTATATGTATAGTGTATATGTGTCAACCCCAATCTCCCAATTCCTCCCATCCCCCCTTTCACCCTTGGTATTCATACATTTGTTCTCTATGTCTGTGTCTCTCTTTCTGCTTTGCAAATAAGTTCATCTCTACCATTTTTCTAGATTCCACATATAAGAGATATTATACAATATTTGTTTTTCTCTTTCTGACTTACCTCACTCAGCATGGCAATCTCTAGATCCATCCATGTCTTTGCAAATGACACTATTTTGTTCCTTTTTATGGCTGAGTTATATTTCATTGTATATATGTACCACATCTTCTTTATCCATTCATCTGTCAATGGGCATTTAGGTTGCTTCCATGACCTGGCTATTGTAAATAGTGCTGCAATGAACATTGGGGTGCATGTGTCTTTTTGAATTATGGTTTTCTCAGGATATATACCCAGGAGTGGGGTTGCTGGGTCATATGATAGTTCTATTTTTAGTTTTTTAACAAACCTCCATACTGTTCTCCACAGTGGCTGTACCAATTTACATTCCCACCAACATTCCCTTTTCTCTACACCCTCTCCAGTATGAAGCATAATGAGTAGAAGGGCCTTGGTTTCTGTTTTAGTGCATCCTGTAACATATTAGCTTTGTAGCCCAAATTGTAAATAACCAGATTCATTAAAATCACTCAGTACAAAAAATCTTTTTTTTTAACATCTTTATTTGAGTATAACTGTTTTACAATGGTGTGTTAGTTTCTGCTTTACAACAAAGTGAATCAGTTATACATATACATATGTTCCCATATCTCTTCCCTCTTGCGTCACCCTCCCTATCCCACCCCTCTAGGTGGTCACAAAACACAGAGGTGATCTCCCTGTGCTATGCAGCAGCTTCCCACTAGCTATCTAATTTACATTTGGTAGTGTGTATATGTCCCTGTCACTCTCTCACTTTGTCACAGCTTACCCTTCCCCCTCCCCATATCCTCAAGTCCATGCTCTAGTAGGTCTGTACAAAAAATCTTGATAAATTCTTCCATTTCTGGAAGCAGTTGGCTTAAATTTTTGAAGATTGTTATACTGTTTGTTTTTTTATCACATGTAAGATCTCAAATTTTACATATTTCTTTTGCAACATGATTTTGCTACATCTTGTACTGAAAGAAAAAATGAAAACACAGTACTACTATGCATACCTTGAAAACAGTACTTTCCCCTCGAAGTATGGATCAAAGCTTTTTGATTAATGTCAATAATACTTTGTACTAGAGTTATTTGAATAATGGTAGTAGTCAGATCAAGGATTATTAAATATAATTTTCCTTTTAATATGGCTCTTTTTACTAGTTGATAGCCTAACTCAAAGTTGAGAATAATTGTTCTACTTAGTTAATTTGTTAATAGTTATTTCATTACCAGGTGGTCCTTAATGCTGAGACTATTAGTGATCCTAACAGGAAAAGGAAATATTCAACATTGCCTCAAGTATGGATGTTTAGGATACATTCTATTTTAGTATTTCATTACTTTAATTACCAACTCTTTAAATTGCATGCTAGTTAGCATAGATCACTATGTTTATTTTCCCAGTTTCAGCATAGTCCCTTGCTTAAAGGGTCACTATTTGAAACAATATTGAATGGTCAAATTGAGGAGCCAGATAATGTATCAAAATAATATGGAATATTTTTAGAATTATTATCTAACTTTCAAGGAAAGTTTAGATATATACATATGTATACATTTATTTATTTTTGGAAAAAAATCTTTTGGTTTAAAAAAGAACAATCAAAATAGGCAAACAGGATTATCATGGCATTAAACATTAAAGTAAATACTGTAAAATTTTTCAAATGTCTGTGGCTTCCCTAGAATTATTATTTGTGATGAAGACCTGATCATAAGTGCAACTTTTATCAAATTTTCTTTTTTTTAAATTCCAAGGAAGGTCAAAGTATTTTATTTACTGCACAAGGCATTGATTTCTTTTTGTCCTAGTTCACCTTTTAAAAATTACCATGTTAACTCTTACAAGATTTGTCCTATGACTTTGCTGTTAAATATATAAGCAGCCCCATTTTTCTTTATTAAATCCCTTAGAAGGAAAGAAGAGATATGGGCAACAAGGTAATTAGATTAATTATTGTTAACATAATACAAGGTCATATGTGAAGAGAATATATATTGTTACACTCCTAAGCTTAGAATCAATGAAAATATGATTTTTTAAGATGTCCAATAAGACCTAGACACAGTAGTCATCTTGACAAGAATTAATGGGAATAGTCATATAGTTACTGATCTTAGGGATAGCTAGAGAAAACTGGCTGGGAAGTTCAAAGAAGTCTGCCACATAACATATATGATGACTGCCAAATTTTCAAAATCTCCAGTTCAGATTTCCTGCAGAAATCAGGTAGCACAGGCAGGTTTAAGAGAATTTAGTTATAACACTAACTAGCTCTATGACCTTGGATTAGTGGTTCTCAAATACACTTTTAGAAATAGAACCCCACAAAAATAAAGAAATAAGAGAGGCGATGCTTTGGCTGAAGTAAAGTGAAGAGGTCTATAGTCCCAGCACTTGTCCTTCCTCTTTTCCTCTCTAGGCCTCTGAGACATCTCTGAGGATACTAGCGATGTTTCTGCAATCTGATTCCTAGGTAGCTGTGATGCTAAATAGGGAAATCATATCAATTGCTGCATAGGAGGGACAGTGTATTGTATCAGCATGAAGATGTAAGAGAATGTAAGAGATAGCATTCTGGTAATTTTGATTTTTTTTAAGGTTTTTATTCATTCATTCATTCATCCATTCATTACTGAATCATAGAAGCTTTTAGTGTTGAGGAATTTTTAAAAATCCCCTTTCCAATCTCTCCTTACTACATTGTAATGGAAATGGAGTGGACAAGTAAGATAAGCTCAGTCTTTTGGAATCTCTCTCCCTGAAATTTGGATCCTGAAACAAGTAAAATAAGAGAGGAAGCAAGTGGAGTTCATTGAACTCAGCAATTGTGCCCTGACAATTGAAGAGTTTATCTCCTCTCCACCATAGTTCCTGTCTTGCTTACAATTCTATTTCTCCAGTTTTCCTATCCACCTTATGAGCTACCTTACATTCAACAAAATACCCCTAATGGATATGTATCCTCAGTAGCAATGACTATGAAAAACTGATATTCAAGGTCCAAGATCTACATGCCTGAATTCTCAGGGATTTTGGACAGTCTATAAACATAATATTTGAGGTATTTACATGTATGATTTTCTTTGAGTTAAATTTATATTCTGAACACTAACAAAATTTGTAGCTAGTGGTGTTCTGCCTCTCTATTCTGGAATGGACCATTGGTTTAGTTAACTAAATGTATGGGTGGAACAGTCTTCAATTTTGATAGTATTGCATTCAGTCACACATTGGGGTTATATAAGCCTGCCTCTCAAAGATTGCCCCAAGATACATCTTTGTTCTTTCGATATACTGCCTACCAACTATCTAGTTATTTTTCAGGTACAGATTTAAGACATTATATTTGTTTCTCTTGAGACTCTGAGTGTCCCTCCCAGGTGCTTTCTTTTCACAGTATTCAGAATTCCCTTCCTCAGGGACATGCCGTCTTGGATATAACCAAAGTCTGTAAGAGCTTAACGGAGGTCTTAACCACTTTGTAAGTAAGATAACTTACCACCATTCTCCCTAAAGCACCCTATAGGCTGTTTGATTTAAGTGTGATGGGCGCCCATACTCAGAAGTCTGTTTTGTACTGGAATAGGAGATGAACAGCCCATAATATGTAATCTGCAACCAAAGCCTTTATTTCTGTAAAACTATGGGAAAAAGACAACTAGCAAATAAATATGGAAATTGGCCTTAGTCTGTTTGATATAGGTTGTTAGGTAACTCTTTCTTTCTTAATATCATGTATCACAGTAATTAGAAGACACAAGTATTTTGCAACACAGACCCCTTTCCCTGGTTAAATGAAGTTAAGGAAACTTGTTTCTCTGACTCTTGTCTGAATAATTTCTGTAGGTTTTTACAATCAGTTTGAATAGTAAGTTTGGGATACTTAGATGTTATAAAGACAGTAATAAACATTTTGGGATGTTTACATAAATAGTAATTGTTGGCTAAAATCAACTTCCACAATTTACTTGAAGTTCAGTAATCAAGTAAGATAAAGGTTATATCATTTATGCAGTTGGAAATACTGGGAGAAGCATAAGCATTTTATGACAGGGAAAGTGGTTGTGGAAATATAAGATTCATAACTAATCCAAATTAAAAGGTAATAATTGCCTCATTTGTTCAGATAAATGAATAGAACAATAGAATTTCAGATATAGTAAAGATGAAGGAAATTATTTACACACAGACACTCAAACAAGAGGAATTATTATGGAAGAAACACAATATTTCATGTGTATCATTGTCTGTTAAAGTGTAGTTAGAGAGGAAACTGTGACTCAAGATAAAAAAAGGAAATCGATTAAGCTGTCAACATTTCCATTTATTTTTGAGTGGTTATATCTATCTCTTTTTTATTACAAGAAATGAAAGACTGCCTCTCATTCATCAAAGAGGAGGAGGATCTCTGTAAGTGAAGAAACACACATCCCAAATATTCTTAAAATTACAAATTGAATCATTAAATAATAGCAATAGCTCATGCAGAGATATGCTGTGACATAATGAATAAATTACAAATTTTATCTTTCATTAGGGAGATATAATTTCCCTATTAAACATTAAGTTATCAGTCCTTAAGGTTTTGAAGATTAAATTGGATCTGAATTGAACCCACCATAAGCAATTAAACTTACTATATTACATGAATTTTATGACCTTTGGGTTGCATACATTTTTTTGACCCAGAGTTTCAATTTATTTTCTCAATTAAAAAGAGGAATTTTTAAATTTTTGGCCGTGTTTGGTCTTCATTGCTGTGCGCGGGCTTTCTCTAGCTGTGGCGAGCGCGGGCTACTCTTCGTTGTGGAGCACGGACTTCTCATTGTGGTGGTTTGTCTTTGTTGCAGAGCATGGGCTCTAGGTGTGCAGCTTCAGTAGTTGTGGCACGTGGGCTCTGTAGTTGTGGCGCACAGGTTTAGTTGCTCCACGGCATGTGGGATCTTCCCAGACCAAGGCTCGAACCTGTGTCTCCTGCACTGGCAGGCGGATTCTTAACCACTGCACCACCAGGGAAGCCCTAAAAGAGGAATTTTTGAATTAATTAGATGTTTAAAGAATGCACTCTCGTATTTACATACATTGTGATACTGAAACTTGCATCAATATTTTGTACAGCTGCTCATCTCAGAAACAGGCAGGATATGTAAGCTTCTTGCTAAATATATCATGCCTTCCTTTTGACCATTTAGGGTTAGTTGGAAAACAGTTATCATTAGTATGTTTTTGTTTAAAAATTACCATTAGTATATTTTTGTTTTATCATATATCACTTAGTCACTGGGAAAGAGAAAATATGCAAAGATTGCTTGGGTCTTTTATGACATTAGTGCTCTCCTTTAGATAAATTAAAAAATTGAACTCAAATCAATTATTGGAAAGGGATAAGATAACACATGTAGAAAGCAAAATCATTAGTATCAGTGAGCAACTCTATCTAGTTGTAGAAATGCAACAAACATGAAAAGGTGCTTGGCAATAGTGAGGAAGAATTCTGGGCTACAGCTACTAAACATCCCTTTAGGTCAGCTGTGCATATTTGCTGAATTCGGGAGCAATATCCCTGTTTTCACAGGTAGTCTGAAAATAATTCTTATTAAAAGAGGCTTAGTGCTGAAGGATGAAGTGAATAGGAAAGGATTTTGTTTTCTGCTGGCAAAGGATAATCTCTCATAATCCAAATAAAAATCTATCCAGTCTACCCAATCCAGGGGAAACTAGATCTCTAGCCCAAGAAGTCTAGTACATTCACACTTTCCTTATCAACTTCTCACTGAGTTGTCCTTTGTAACTAGGACACCACTTGGTTCATACACGATACTCAGATAATATTATAATTCCTGTCCTTTTTTTTCCTTTCTACCTGTCTCCCTATATTGTCTGTTAAATATTTACAGATATTTTACTTTCCTTTAGTTTCCTTTATTTTTTTCTTGTCTAGTTTCTAAGTGAAAATTTCACAATTTTCTGTTTAATTAATTGAGCATAGTTTTTAATTTATTGAATTGGTTAAAGGTACAGACTCTAGGGATGGAACACTTGGATCTGAATCCCAGCAACACTACCATTAGTTGTGTGACCTTGGGCAAGTTACTTAATCTCTGTCTATCTCAACTTTTTCATTTATAAAATTGAAATAATAACTGCCCAATAAAGTTATTATGAGGGTTATATGAGCTAATATTGTATAAAATTGAGAATGGTGCCTGGCACAGAGTAAGCACTATTTAAGTATTAGTAATAATAATAACAACTATTACTTTCATGGTTATGTCTTAATTTGTTGGTCTTCACTGATTCCTTTTACTAAAATCTATTTTTAAAATCTCTTAAAAATTCAAACATATATTATTAGGATTTTAATGAAAAATAATTTTCTTTTACAAAATTTCTATCCTCTGTCCCTGTGTGTGTGTGTGTGTGTGTGTGTATAAATATTTGGAGTTGTTTTGTGACCTCTGACATGATCTAATCCTTATATGAGGAGTTATGCATTTTAAAAGTCATTATATAGCCATAGAACTTCGGCCAAATGATTCCAAAAGCATGTCACAAGCCATATTATTGTGTTAAATATTAGAGTAACTAAGATGAGATGTTGAAAGAGTCTATTAATCAGAGGTGAATACTGGAATCAACTTAAGGAGCTTTTCAACCTGCATGTCCCTAGGCCCATTCTTCAGATTCTAATATGGATTTTCCTTATTTTAGCCTTCAACATAATTTTCCTGGAGTTATCACAATTTGGAATTTAATTTTTTTAATACTGCAAGATATAAAGATCCACTTTTTTTTCTACATATAGTAGGCAGTTTTTCCAATAGAGAATAATTTACATTTTCCTCACAGATGTTTTTAGATAGACCGTTTCTCAGAGCAGATTTAGGTCCACAACAAAATTGAGCACAAGATACAGTTAGCATATAACTCTTGTTCCCAACACACAGAGCCTCGTCCACTATCAACATCCTGTGCTAGAGTGGTTTATTTTTTATAATCTATGAACCTACATGGATACATTATTATCACCCATAGTCCATAGTTTACTTCAGGGTTCACTGTTGTTGTTTTGAACATTCTATGGGTTTGGACAAATGTGTAATGACATATATCCACCATTATAGTATCATACACAGTATTTCCAATGCCTTAAAATTCCTCTGTGCTACACCTATTAATTCTTTTTTCTTCTCAACTTCTGGATACTACTAATCTTTTTACTATCTCCATAGTTTTACTTTTACCAGAATGTCATACGTGGACCTCTCACTGTTGTGGCCTCTCCCGTTGCGGAGCACAGGCTCCGGACGCACAGGCTCAGTGGCTATGGCTCACGGGCCCAGCCGTTCTGTGGCATGTGGGATCTTCCCAGACTAGGGCACGAACCCATGTCCCCTGCATCGGCAGATGGACTCTCAACCACTGCGGCACCAGGGAAGCCCTAAAACCTTTTTTTGATTGGCTTCTTTCATTTAGTAATATGCATTTATGGTTCCCACATGGTTTTTCATGGCTTAATAGATAATTTCTTTTTAGTATTTATAATATTCCATTGTCTGGATGTACCACAGTTTATCCATACACCTACTGAAAGACGTCTTGGTTGCTTCCAAGTTTTGACAAATATGAATAAAGTTGCTATAAACATCTGTGTGTAGGTTTTTTGATGGACATAAGTTTTCAACTCATTTGGTTAAATACCAAGGAGGTTGATTCCTGGATAATATGGTAAGAGTATGTTTAGTTTTGTAAAGGACTGCCAAATTGTTTTCCAAAATGGTACACATTTTGCATTCCCACCTGTAGAGAATGAGAGTTCTGTTGCCCTACATCTTTGTCAGTATTTGGTGTTGTCCACATTTTGGATTTTAGCCATTCTAATAAGTTTGTAGTGATTTCTCATTGTTGTTTTAATTTGCAATTCCCTAATGACATATAATGTTCATCATCTTTTCATATGCTTACTTGTCACATTTACATCTTCTATTGATAAGGTTCTGTCAAGGTCTTTGGCCCATTTTTTAATCAGGTTGTTCATTGTCTTTTGTTGAGCTTTAAGAATTGATTGAAAGTTCTGTTGAGTTCAACTATGTCCTTACTGATTTTCTGCCAGCTAGATCTGTCCTTTTCTGAGAGAAAGGTGTTGAAGTCTCTAAATATAGTAGTGGATTCATCTATTTCTCCTTGTAGTTCAAACACTTTCTGACTCACACATTTTGACTCTCTCTTGTTAGGGACATACACATTATGAATTTTTATGTCTTCTTCGACAATTGACCTTTTTATCTTTATGCAATGTCTCTCTTCATCCCTGATAATTTTCCTTGCTCTGAAGGTAGCTCTGTCTATAATTAATAAACCAACACCAGCTTTCTTTGATTAGTGTTAGTATGGTATACCTTTCTCCATCCCTTTAATTTTAATCTATATACATATCATTATATTTAAAGTGGGTTTCTTACAGACAACTTTTATCAATAGTTTTCTTGATTTTTTGATCCACTGTGACAGTCTTTGCCTTTTAACTGGTGTATTTAGGCCATTGACATTTGAAGTGATTGGTGATATTGTTGCATTAATATCTACCGTATTTATGATCGTTTTGTATTCGCTGTCCTTATTCTTTGTTCCAATTTTTGTATTCAACTCTTTTTTCTGTCTTTAGTGGTTTGAATTGAGCATTTAATGATTCCATTTTTTCTCCTTTCTTAGTGTATCAATTATACTTCTTTTTTTTTTTTTTTTGGCTTTTTTTAGTTTCCCTAGAGTTTGTAATATACACTTAGAAGTAATCCAAGTCCACTTTCAGATGACACTATAACACTTCATAGATAGTAAAGTACCGTATAATAACTATTCCTAATTCCTCCATCCTGTCCCTGTTATCACTGTTATCATTCATTTTATTTATATATGAGCTAAAATCAATGAATATATTATTATTTTGAAGAAACTGTTATCTGTTATATCAGTTAATAATAAGAAAAATAGAAGTTTTAATTTTACTTTCACTTATTCATTTTCTAGTGCTTCTCCTTTATGCAGATCTGGGTTTCTGACATATAGCAATTTTGTCCTTTATGGAGAATTTCTTTTATCATTCCTTATAAGGCAGGTCTGTTGGCAACATTCTCTCAGTGTTTGTCTGAGAAAGTGCTTATCTTTCCTTCACTTTTGAAGGATAATTTCATAGGATACAGAGCTGTAAGTTGGTGTTTTATTTTCTCTCAACACTTTAAATATTTTACTCTCATCTTGCATTCATGGGTTTGTATTAGGAATCAGATGTAATTCTTATTTTTGCTGTTTTTTAAGTAAAGTGTTTCTTTCCTCTGACTTCTTTCAAGACTTTATCTTCAGTTTTCTGCAGTTTGAATATGATATGCCTAGGTGGAATTTTTTTTTTTTTGACATTTCTCCTGCTTGGTTCTCTGAGTTTCGTGAATCTGTGCTGTTGTGTCTGACATTAATTTAGGAGAAGTTTTCAGTCACTATGACTTCAAATATTCTTTCTGTTTCTTTCCCTCTTTCTCCGTGTGGTATTCCCATTACCTATTATACATTTTGTTAACACATTTTGTCACACAGTTCTTCGATATTCTATTCTTTCTTGAGTCTTTTTTCTTTTTTGATTTTCAGTGTTGGAAGTTTCTATTGACATATATTCAAGCTGAGATATTCTTTCCTCTACCTGGACCAGTCTATAAGTCCATTGAGAGCATTCTTCATTTCTGTTTTAGTATTTTTGATCTCTAGCATTTCTTTTGATTCCTTCTTAGAATTTCCATTTCTCTTCTTACATTGCCCTTCTCTTCTGGAATGATGTCTATTTTATCCGTAGAGCCTTTAGCATATTAATCAGAGTTAGTTTAATTTGTTGGTCTGAGAATTCTAATATTCTTGCCATATTTGGCTCTGCTTCTGATGCTTGCTTGCTCTCTCTCTTTAAGCTGTTTCTGCTTTTTAGTATGTTTTGAAATTTTTTGTTGAAAGCCAAACATGTTGTACTGGGAAAAAAGACCTACAGCAAATAAACATTTAATAATATGGTGGTAAGATGTGTGGAGAGGAAAAGTGTTCTTTAGTCCTATGATTAGGTCTCAGTCTTTTAGTGAGCCTGTGCCCCTGGACTGTGAACTTAACAAGTGTGTTTTTGTTCCTCTTCCACCTAAGGACGGACTGGATGGCTAGAGGGGACTGGGAGTGAGTATTTTCCTTCCTCCACGTGGAAGACTAGTGAGATCTGTAGTTGAGTGTTTCTGTTCTCCCAAGTGGCAGGCTAAAGTGGGCTGGAGCTGGATATTTCCATTCCCCCAGATCATTAGACTGTGATAGAACCCCAGTAGTTTAGGCTCTAATAAATTACTTTCTCCTGAGGGCAAACCTTATGAAAAACAGAATGCTCTGGCCTACTTCAAGATAGCTACATTTTCTCTCCCCTGCAGGAAGTACGAGGGGATTTTTCTCCAATCTTCACTTTGAGAACCTGGTACAACTCCTGGAAGTAAAACTCACAAAAATGAAAGTACTCCCCACCCATAGATTGGGATTCCCTTTAGTTTTTATCTCTTAGAGTTGTCCACATGGAGCCTCCAGCAATTCATCAGTTATAGTTCAGGTTTTCTACTCCAATAATTTTTCCCATGGAGGTTTTTGCTCACAGCCCTCCTTTCTTGTAAGTTGTGATTTTTCTTTATATACCTATATGTCTCCTTAACATGGGGAGCAGAAATTTGCCTTGTAACCTCAATTCTCTGAAAGATTTAAGAAAAACTGTTGATTTTTAGTTTGTTCAGCTTTTTATTTGTGGTAGGATGGAGTGACAACCCCCAAGCTCTATAAATGCTGGACTGGAAACTCAAAGCAATTTTCTAATTGATTTTTACCACTTCTGTTGTATACATAAGTCTTCCACTGTGATCTCTAAGATATTCCTCGGCTTATTTTCTCTTTCTGAACTTGTTTTAATTACTATGATATGGTGGTATATATTCAAACCTGGTGGAGCCCACTTAAACTTTTACTTCCTTTTGGTATTGTTGTTTAGCTATTTGTGCTCCTTTATTTCTCCATATGCATTTTAGAATACTTCATAAATTCCTTCCCATAAAATTTTGCAGTTTTTAATTAAAAATGTATAGGTTAAGTTTTTAAGAATTAAGATATGTACTATGTGGCTGCTTCCCACTAGCTATCTATTTTACATTTGGTAGTGTATATATGTCCATGCCACTCTCTCACTTCGTCACAGCTTACCCTTCCCCCTCCCAGGGAGGGAGATGCAAGAGGGAAGAGATATGGGAACATATGTATATGTATAACTGATTCACTTTGTTGTAAAGCAGAAACTAACACACCATTGTAAAACAGTTATACTCCAATAAAGATGTTAAAAAAAGAAAAAAAAAAGAATTAACATATGTAAAATATTGACATTCCTTCCATGAATGTGGGGTATCTTTCCATTTACTGAAGTCTGTTTTATGTCCATTAATAAAGTTTAAAATTTTTATTAATAAAGATCTTGTTTATTAATCATTAGATTAATTCCTTGATAATTTGTAGATTTTGTTATTATTTTGAATGGTAATATATTAAATTTTCTACATAATTTTTGTGAATGTAGAAGAATGTTATTGATCTTTGAATTTTTATTTTTTATCCAGCAACCTGACAGATCTGTGTCTCTCTCCCCATCTCTCACTCTCTCCCTCTCACTCTCACGAGTTAATATTTCATCTATTATATATTATATAATAAATGTTATATCTTTTCACATAGATTATGTTGGCTTTTTAATGTAGATGGTTATGGCTATTGCAAAAGACAAGTTTTTCTTCACTTCTAATCTTTATACATCTTTCTTTTTATCTTATATCATTGTCTTGACCTGGATCTCAACTAAATGTTCAACCTATAAGTGATGTTGAAATCCATCAAGTGATTTTCTTATTTTGAGCTAGCTATATAATTTTTACAATTAATTTCATTAATGTGTTAAAGTATATCAGTAAGTTTTCACTTGTTGAAGCATTATTTCTTTCCTAGTATAAATCCTAACTCTGATCATGATCAATCTTTTATGTAACTCACTGATGATTTGAGTTAACTAATATTTTCATGTAGGGCTCTCAAAAAATGTTTATGAGTAAATCAGACATATCATTTTATTTTCTCTATTGTCCCTTTTTCTTTAATAAAAAAACTGGCATACAATGGAGATTATCTGCCTGAATTTTTCTTGACATGTAGTACTTTCTTTGTCATCCAGATCTAATTTTACTCAAAAATTTCCTGCATTTTTTCACATACAAAAAACACTACAGAAAATAAGACAATGGGGGGAGGATAGAGACAAAAGTGTGGAGTAGAAGGACTTGAGCTCATCTCCTCTCACAAAAACACCAAAATCACAACTAACTGCTGAACAACCATTGATAAAGAATACTGGAACCTACCAAAAATGACATTCTACATCTGAAGAAAAAGAAGAAGCCACAGTGAGATGGTAGGAGGGACACACACGTGATATAACAAAATCACATACTTACCGGGTGGGTGACACACAAACTGGAGAAGAATTATATCACAGAAGTTCTCCCACAGAAGTGAGAGTTCTGAGCCTTATGTAAAACCCCAAGCCTGGGGATCTGGCACCAGGAGGAGGAGCCCCCAGAACATTTGGTTTGAAGGCCAGCGGGGTTTGATCGAAGGAACTCCACAGGACTGGGAGAAATGGAAACTCCAATCTTGGAGGGTACACACAAGGTCTCTTGCCCACCAGGACCCAGAGAAAAAGCAGTGACTTCATAGGGCCCTGGGCCAGACCTACCTGCTAGTCTTGGAGGGACTCCTGGGGAGGCAGGGGGAGGCTGTGTCTCTTTCTGGGGTCATAAAGGCTGGTGGTGGAAATATCCATAAGTGTTCAGCTCTAAAGGAAACAGATATTTTTTCTTGATTCATCAGCACCAAGACCTGGTCCCATCCAACAGCCTGTAGTCTCCAGTGCTGGGACACCTCAGGCCAAACAACCAACAGGGAAGGAACACAGCAGACAGGCTGCCTAAACTCTTCCTGAGCCCACAACCACTGCTAAACACAGCCCTTGACGTGGCCTTGCCCACAAGAGGGACAAGACACAGCTCCAACTACCAGTGGGTAAACATCAGTCCCAGCCACCCAGAAGCCTGCACAAGCCACCAGACAAGCCTCACCCACCAGGGGGCAGACACCAGAAGCAAGAGAAATACAATTCTGCATGCTGTGGAACAGAGTCCACAAACACAGAAATTACACAAAATAAGACAGCAGAGGAATATGTTCCAGATGAAGGAACATGATAAAAGCCCAGAAGCACAACAAAGTAAAGTGGAGATAAGCAATCTGCCTGAAAAATAATTAAGAGAAATGACAGTAAAGATGATCCAAGATCTCAGAAAAAGAGTGGAGGCACAGATGGAGAAGATACAATAAATATTTAACAAAGAGCTAGAATATCTAGAGAACAAAGAAACAGAGATGAACAATACAATACTGAAAGGAATCAACAGTAGAATAAATGAAGCAGAAGAACGAATAAGTGATCTGGAAGACAGATTGGTGGAAATCACTGCCTAAAGGAAAAAGAATGAAAAGAAATGAGGACAGGCTAAGAGACTTCTGAGACAACATTAAACACACCAATATTCGAATTATAGGGGTCCCAGAAGAAGAGAGAAAGAACCCAAGAAAATGTTTGAAGAGATTATAGTTGAAAACTTCCATAACAAGGGAAAGGAAATAGACATCCAAGTCCAAGAAGCGCAGAGAGTCCCAGGCAGGATAAACCAAAAGAGAAACATGCCAAGACACATAGTAATCAAACTGACAAAAATTAAAGACAAAGAAAAATTATTAAAAGCAACAAGAGAAAAAGGACAAATAACATACAAGGGAACACTCATAGGTTAACAGTGAATTTCTCAGCAGAAATTCTACAAGCCAGAAGGCAGTGGCAGGATATATTTAAAGTGATGAAAGGGAAGAAACTACAACCAAGATTACTCTACCCAGCAAGGATCTCATTCAGATTTGACGGAGAAATCAAAAGCTTCACAGACAAGCAAAAGCTAAGAGAATTCATCACCACAAAACCAGCTCAACAACAAATGATAAAGGAATTCTCTAAGTGGGAAACACAAGAGAAGAAAAGGACCTACAGAAACAAACCGAAAACAATTAAGAAAGTGGTCATAGGAATATTCATATCAATAATTACCTTAAATGTGAATGGATTAAATGTTCCAACCAAAAGACACAGTCTTGCTGAAAGGATAAAAAACAAGACTCATATATATGCTGTCTAAAAGAGACCCACTTCAGACCTAGGGACACAAACAGACTGAAAGTGAGGGGATAGAAAAATATACTCCATGCAAATGGAAATCAAAAGAAAGCAGGAGTAGCAATACTCATATCAAATAAAATAGACTTTAAAATAAAGAATGTTAAAAGAGACAAGAAGGACACTACATAATGATCAAGGGATCAATCCAAGAAGATATAACAATTGTAAATATTTATGAACCCAACATAGGAGCACAACAATACATAACACAAATGCTAACAGCTATAAAAGAGGAAATTAACAGTAACACAGTAATAGTAGGGGACTTTAACACCTCACTTACACCAATGGACAGATCATCCAGACAGAAAATTAATAAGAAAACACAAGCCTTAAATGACACAATAGACCAGATAGATGTAATTGACATTTGTAGGACATTCCACCCGAAAACAGCAGATTACACTATCTTCTAAAGTGCACATGGCAAATTTTCCAGACTAGATCACATCTTGGGTCACAAATCAATCCTTGGTAAACTTAAGAAAATTAAAATCATATCAAGCATCTTTTCTGACAACACTATGACATTAGAAATCAGTTACAGTGAAAAAAATTTAAAAACCACAAACACATGGAAGCTAAACAATACACTACTAAATAACCAAGGGATCACTGAAGAAATCAAAGAGGAAGTCAAAAAATACATAGAGACAAATGACATTGAAAACACGATGATCCAAAACCTATGGGATGCAGCAAAAGCAGTTCTAAGAGGGAAGTTTATAGCAATACAATCCTACCTCAAGAAACAAGACAAATCTCAAATAAACAATCTAACTTTATACTTAAAGGAAGTAGAGAAAGAAGAACAATGAAAACCCAAAGTTAGTAGAAGAAAAGAAATCATAAAGATCAGAGCAGAAATAAATGAAATAGAAACAAAAAAAACAATAGCAAAAATCAGTAACACTAAAAGCTAGTTCTTTGAGAAGATAAACAAAATTGGTAAACTTTTAGCCAGACTCAACAAGAAAGAGAGGGAGAGGACTAAAATCAATAAAATTAGAAATGAAAAAGGAGAAGTTACAACGGACACTGCAGAAATACAAGCATCATAAGAGACTACTACAAGCAACTCTTTGCCAATAAAAGGGACAACCTGGAAGAAATGGACAAATTTTTAGAAAGGTATAACGTTCCTAGACTGAACTGGAAAGACATCCTTCTCAAACTCTTCCAAAAAATTGCAGAGGAAGGAACACTCCCAAACTCATTTTATGAGGCCAACATCACCCTGATACCAAAACCAGACAAACATACTACAAAAAAAGAAAATTACAGACCAATATCACTGATGAATATAGATGCAAATATCCTCAAAAAATGCTAGCAAACCAAACCCAACAACACATTAGAAATATCATACACCATGATCAAGTGGGATTTATCCCACAGATGCAAGGATTCTTAAATATATGCAAATCAATCAACATGATACACCACCCAACAACACATTAGAAATATCATACACCATGATCAAGTGGGATTTATCCCACAGATGCAAGGATTCTTCAATATATGCAAATCAATCAACATGATACACCATATTAACAAATTGAAGAATAAAAACCATATGATCATCTCAATAGATGTAGAAAAACTTTTGACAAAATTCAACACCCATTTCTGATAAAAACTCTTCAGAAAGTGGGCATAGAGGAAACCTACCTCAACATAATAAGGGACATACATGACAAATCCATAACTAACATCATTCTCAATGGTGAAAAGATGAAGGCATTCTCTCTAAGATGAGGAACAGGACAAGGATGTCCACTCTTGCCACTATTATTCAACACAGTTTTGGAAGTCCTAGCCACATCAGTCAGGGAAGAAAAAGAAATAAAAAATCCAAATTGGAGAAGAAGAAGTAAAACAGTCACTGTTTGCAAATGACATGATACTATACATAGGTAATTGTAAATATGAAATGAGAAAACTACTAGAGCTAATCAATGAATTTGGTAAGGTTGCAGTATACAAAATTAATGCACAGAAATCTCTTGCATTCCTATACCCTAACAAGAAAAGATCAGAAAGAGAAATTATGAAAACAATCCCATTCACCATTGCAACTCAAAGAATAAACTACCTAGGAAGAAAGCTACCTAAGGAGGTAAAAGACCTGTACACAGAAATCTATAAGACGCTGATGAAAGAAATCAAAGATGACACAAACAGATCGAGATATACTATTTTCTTGGATTGGAAGAATCAATATTGTGAAAATGACTACACTACCCAAAGCAATCTATACATTCAGTGCAATCCCTATCAAATTACCAATGGCAGTTTTCACAGAAGTAGAACAAAAAAATCTTAAAATCTGTATGGAGACATAAAAGACCCTGAATAGCCAAAGTAATATTGAGGGAAAACAACGGAGCTGTAGGAATCAGACTCCCTGACTTCAGACTATACTACAAAGCTACAGTAATCAGGAAAATATGCTACCAGCACAAAAGCAGAAATATAGATCAATGGAACAACATTGAAAGCCCAGAGATAAACCCATGAACCTATGGTCAACTAATATATGACAAATGAGACAAGGATATACAATAGAGAAAGACAGCCTCTTCAATAAGTGGTGCTGGGAAAACTGGACAGCTACATGGAAAAACATGAAATTAGAACACTCCCTAACACCACACACAAAAGTAAACTGAAAATGGCTTAAAGATCTAAATGTATGGCAAGACACTATAAAACTCTTAGAGGAAAACATAGGAACACTCTTTGACATAAATCACAGCAAGATCCTTTTTGACCCACCTCCTAGAGAAATGGAAATAAAAACAAAAATAAACAAATGGGACCTAATGAAACTTAAAAACTATTGCACAGCAAAGGAAACTATAAACAATACGAAAAGACAACACTCAGAATAGGAGAAAATATTTGCAAATGAATCAACAGACAAAGGATTAATCTCCAAAATATATAAACAGCTCATGCAGTTCAATATTAAAAAACAAACAACCCAATCCAAAACTGGGCAGAAGATCTAAATAGACATTTCTCCAAAGAAGACATACAGCAGATGGCCAAGAGGCACATGAAAAGCTGCTCAACATCAGTAATTATTAGAGAAGTGCAAATCAACGCTACAATGAGGTATCGCCTCATGTCAGTTAGAATGGGCATCATCAGAAAGTCTACAAACAACAAATGCTGGAGGGGGTGTGGAGAAAAGGGAACCGTCTTGCACTGCTGAATGGGAATGTAAATTGATACAGCCAATATGGAGAACACCATGGAAGTTCCATCAAAACCTAAAAATAGAACTACCATACAATCCAGCAATCCCACTACTGGGCATATACCCAGAGAAAACCATAATTCAAAAAGTCACATGCACCCCAATGTTCATTGCAGCACTATTTACACAATAGCCAGGTCATGGAAGCAAACTTAATCCCCATCAACAGATGAATGGATAAAGAAGATGTGGCACATATACAATGGAATATTACTCAGCCATATAAAGGAATGAAATTGGGTCATTTGTAGAGATGTGAATGTACCTAGAGACTGTCATCCAGAGTGAAGTAAGTCAGAAAGAGAAAAACAAACATCTTATATTAATGCTTGTATGTGAAATCTAGAAAAATGGTACAGATGAACTGGCTTGCAAGGCAGAAATAGAGACACAGATGTAGAGAACAAACGTATGGACACCAAGGGGGGAAAGCGGTGGTGGGGAGGGTGGTGGTGGGATGAATTGGTAATTGGGATTGACATATACACACTAATATATATATAATAGATAACTAATAAGATCCTACTGTATAAAAAAATAAAATTCAAAAGAAATAGAGAATTAAAGTATCTGTGACAGCATACAGCAGTTTATTTACATAAAGGGCATATGGATGTCAACTGCACTATTCTTTCAACTTTTGTGTATGTTTGGAAATTTTTATTTTTTATTTTATTTTATTTATTTATTTATTTATTTTTTGTGGTACGTGGGCCTCTCACTGTTGTGGCCTCTCCCATTGCAGAGCACAGGCTCCGGACGCACAGGCTCAGCGGCCATGGCTCATGGGCCCAGCTGCTCTGCGGCATGTGGGATCTTCCCGGATCGGGGCACGAACCCGTGTCCCCTGCATCGGCAGGCGGATTCTCAACCACTGCACCACCAGGGAAGCCCTGGAAATTTTTAAGTTAAAAGTTTGGATGAAAGTGAAGAGAGCCATAAAGTAATAATAATGATATGTGCAGTTTTGTGGAATTCTTGAAAATAAGATAATAGAAACCTGTCTGCGAGACATTGGCTAAACTTCGGAGAATAGAAATAAAGAAAAACTTTGCCCCAAAGAACATATATGTTATTAGGATCAGACATATAAATAGACGAATGAATGGAATGACTATGGAAGGGTGAAACTGGACTGTGATGGAGGGGCGATGAGTTTTGGGCATGGTGAAATGGAGCAGGACCCTGTGGTCCTTGCCCCCCCATGTTATCAGCCTGCCTTTTGTCTAAGGAAAAACTTCAGCCAAAAGTAAGTTTATATACATAGACGAATGAATGGAATGATTATGGAAGAGTGAAACTGGACTGTGATAATATATGTAACATAAGGTTTTAATAATATACTATTAATAGTAAAGATTGATTCAAAACAAGAATACAAATTTAAATATCCTATATATCAACAAAATGCAGTCAAACAAAATTGCAATAAAGTTAAATATTTCTATAAAGTAAAAGCCTTAACCAGAATAAAATTATAATAAAAAGGGGGTATGATCACATTTTGTTGTTTATATCATTTAACTGTTCTCTAATTTCTTAAAAACTAAACCCATTGAATTATAGCCCGAGTTTTCTTAACCAGAATTGTGTATTCTCTTCTCATCTCCAGTTATACTCAATAAATTGATGCACAAATATGACAAGAAAAGACAAAATCAATCATCCCCTCTTGGAGATAAGTATATAATGGAAGAAAATTTTCCTAAAATGAAAGAACTGATTTGTCCATTCAAATGGGCTTTCCATGTACAAAGAACAAGAATAAAACTTCACCAACACCAATAGTGAAATTTACTACACATAATTAAATTTTAAGAATAAAGATGGATTCCTAAAATTCTGCTAAATGAAGCAAATCATCTACATAAGACTTTTCCTCAGCAACGTTAGATGCCAGAAGGAAAAAGAAAGACATCTACAGAGAATTTTAGGGCAGGATAATGAAATTTTACATCCATCCAGTTTGTCATACATGTTTGAAAACATCATAATAGATCTTAAGTATATTCTTGCATATACAGGGAATCAGGAAGTACATCAATTCTGCCCCCATATTGATAAATCAAGTTGATATAATCTATCCAACTTAGAAATAAATCTAAAAGTCATAAATCAGTGAATAGGAAAGTTAAGGTATGAAAGAAATGGTAATGAGCATGAAATCCATGTAACAGAAAATTTAATCAACATTAAGAATTGTTACAAAACCCTACCCAGACAGAGACCTTCAAGATGGCGGAGGAGTGAGATATGGAGATTACCTTCCTCTGCACAAATACATCAGAAGTACCTCTACATGTGGAACAACTCCTACAGAACACATACCAAATGCTGGCAGAAGACCTCAGACTTCCCAAAAGGCAAGAAACTCCCCACGTACCTGGGTAGGGTAAAGAAAAAAGAAAAAAACAGAGACAAAAGAATAGAGACTGGACCTGCACTTCGGGGAGGGAGCTGTGCAGGAGGAAAAGTTTCCACACATTATGAAGCTCCTTCGTGGTGGAGACAGTGGTGGCGGGGGGGAAGCTTCGGAGCCACAGAAGAGAGTGCAGAAAAAGTCAGGGGTGCAGAGGGCAAAGTGGAGAGATGTGTGCACAGAGGATCAGTGCCGACCAGCACTCACCAGCCTGAGAGACTTGTCTGCTCACCCACCAGGGAAGGTGGGGGCTGGAATCTGAGGCTTGGGCTTCAGAGGTCAGATCCCAGGGAGAGGATTAGGGTTGGCTGTGTAAACAGCCTGAAGGGGGCTAGTGCAGCACAGCCAGTCGAGAGGGAGTCCAAGAAAAAGTATGAAAGTGCCTAAGAGGCAAGAGACCATTGTTTCAGGGTGTGCGAGGAGAGGGGATTCAGAGCACTGCCTAAACGAGCTCCAGAGACGGGCGCAAGCCATGGTTATCAGTGCAAACAGCAGAGATGGGCATGAAACGCTATGGCTGCTGCTGCTGCCACCAAGAAGCCTGTGTGCAAGCACAGGTCAATATCCACACCTGCCCTCCCAGGAGCGTGTGCAGCCTGTCACTGCCAGGGTCCCGTGATCCAGGGACAAATTTCCTGGGAGAACACACAGTGCACCTCAGGCTGTTGCAATGTCACGCCGGCTTCTGCCACTGCAGTTTCGCCCTACATTCCGTACCTCCCCCTCCCCCCGGCCTGAGTGAGCCAGAGCCCCTGAATCAGCTGCTACTTTAACCCTATCCTGTCTGAGCAAAGAACAGACGTCCTCAGGCGACCTACATGCAGAGGCAGGGCCAAATCCATAGCTGAAACCCAGGAGCTGTGCAAACAAAGAAGAGAAAGGGAAATATCTCCCAGCAGCCTCAGGAGCAGCAGATTAAATCTCCACAATCAACTTGATGTACGCTGCATCTGTGGAATACCTGAATAGACAACAAATCATCACAAAATTGAGACAGTGGACTTTGGGAGCAAAGATATATATATATTTTTTCCTTTTCCTCTTTTTGTGAGTGTGTATATGTTTGCTTCTTTGTGTGATTTTGTCTGTATAGCTGTGCTTTTACCATTTGTTCTAGGGTTCTCTCTGTCAGTTTTTTATTGTTGTTGTTTATTTTATTTATTCATTTTTTAGTATAGTTATTAGCACTTCTTATCATTGGTGGATTTGTTTTTTGGTTTGGTTACTCTTTCTTTTTTTCTTTTTATTACTTTTTAATTTTTAAAAGTTATTTATTTTTTATTTTAAAACTTTATTTTATTATATTTTAGTTTTTTTCTTTCTTTCCTTCTTTTTTCTCCCTTTTTTTCTGAGCCATGTGGCTGACAGGGTCTTGGTGCTCCGGCCAGGTGTCAGGCCTTTTCCTTTGAGATGGGAGAGCCAAGTTCAGGACATTGGTCCACCAGATACCTCCCAGCTCCACATAATATTAAATGGTGAAAGCTCTCCTGGAGGTCTCCATCTAAACGCTAAGACCCAGCTCCACTCAATGACCAGCAAGCTACAGTGTTGGACACCATATGTCAAACAATTAGCAGGACAGGAACACAACCCCACACATTAGCAGAGAGGCTACCTAAAATCATAATGTCACAGATACCCCAAAACACACCACTGGATGTGGTCCTGCCCAACAGAAAG
This sequence comes from Physeter macrocephalus, assembly GCF_002837175.3. Lineage (NCBI taxonomy): Eukaryota > Metazoa > Chordata > Mammalia > Artiodactyla > Physeteridae > Physeter > Physeter macrocephalus. Next base: position 69,608,214 of record NC_041234.1, on the reverse strand, counting down.
ACAAGATCCAGCCTCATCCTCCAGAACACAGTCACCAGTCCCCTCCACCAAGAAGCCTACACAACCCACTGATCCAACCTTAGCCTCTGGGGAGAGACACCAAAAACAATGGGAAGTACAAACCTGCAGTCTTTGAAAAGGAGACCCCAAACACAGTAAGTTAGGCAAAATGAGAAGACAGAGAAATAAACAGCAGATGAAGGATCAAGGAAAAACCCACCAGACCAAATAAATGAAGAGGAAATAGGCAGTCTACCTGAAAAAGAATTCAGAGTAATGATAGTAAAGATATCCAAAATCTTGGAAATACAATGGAGAAAATACAAGAAACGTTTAACAAGGACCTAGAAGAACTAAAGGGCAACAAACAACGATGAACAACACAAAATATGAATTAAAAATTCTCTAGAAGGAAGCAAGAGCAGAATAACTGAGGCAGAAGAACGGCTAAATGACCTGGAAGATAAAATATTAGAAATAACTACTTCAGAGCAAAATAAAGAAAAAAGAATGAAAATAATTGAGGATAGTCTCAGAGACCTCTGGGACAACAACATTAAACACATCAACATTCGAATTATAGGGGTCCCAGAAAAAGAGAAAACAAAAGGGCCTGAGAAAATATTTGAAAAGACTATAGTTGAAAACTTCCCTAATATGGGAAAGGAAAATAATTAATCAAGTCCAGGAAGTGCAGAGAGTCCCATACAGAATAAATCCAAGGAGAAACACACCAAGACACATATTAATCAAAATATCAAAAATTAAATACAAAGAAAAAATATTAAATGTAGCAAGGGAAATACAACAAATAACATACAAGGGAATCCCCATAAGGTTAACAGCTGATCTTTCAGCCAAAACTCTGCAAGCCAGAAGGGAGTGGCAGGACATATTTAAAGTAATGAAAGAGCAAAACCTACAACCAAGATTACTCTACCCATCAAGTATTTCATTAAGATTTGATGGAGAAATTAAAATACCTAGGAGTAAACCTACCAAAGGAGACAAAAGACCTATATGCAGAAAACTATAAGACACTGATGAAAGAAATTAAAGATGATACAAACAGATGGAGAGATATACCATATTCCTGGAGTGGAAGAATCAACATTGTGAAAATGACTATAGTACCCAAAGCAATCTACAGATTCAATGCAATCCCTATCAAACTACCAATGGCATTTTTCACAGAATTAGAACAAAAAAATTCACAATTAGTTTGGAATCACAGAAGACCTCGAATAGCCAAAGCAATCTTGAGAAAGAGAAATGGAGGTGGAGGAATGAGGCTCCTTGGCTTCAGACTATACTACAAAGCTACAGTAATCAAGACAGTATGGTACTGGCACAGAAACAGAAATATATATCAATGGAACAGGATAGAAAGGCCAGAGATATAAACCCACACACTCCCTTATCTTTGATAAGGGAGGCAAGAATATACACTGGAGAAAAGACTTCCTCTTCAATAAGTGGTGCTGGGAAAACTGGACAGCTCCATGTAAAAGAATAAAATTACAACATTCCCTAACACCATACACAAAAAAACCTCAAAATGGATTAAAGACCTAAATGTAAGGCCAGACACTATAAAACTCTTAGAGGAAATCATAGGCAGAACACTCTATGACATAAATCACAGCAAGTGCCTTTTGACCCACCTACTGGAGAAATGGAAACAAAAACAAAAATTTTAAAATGGTACCTAATGAAACTTAAAAGCTTTTGCACAGCAAAGGAAACCATAAACAAGACGAGAAGACAACCCTAGAATGGGAGAAAATATTTTCAAATGAAGAAACTGACAAAGGATTAATCTCCAAAAGTTACAAGCAGCTCATGCAGCTCAATATCTAAAAAACAAACAACCCTATCCAAAAATAGTCAGAAGACCTAAATAGACATTTCTCCAAAGAAAATATACATATAGCCAACAAACACATGAAAGAATGCTCAACATCGCTAATCATTAGAGTAATGCAAATGAAAACTACAATGAGGTTTCACCTCTCACCAGTCAGAATTGTCATCATCAAAATATATACAAACAGTAAATGCTGGAGAGGGTGTGGAGTAATGGGAACCCTCTTGCACTGTTGGTGGGAATATAAATTGATACACCCACTATGGAGAACAGTATGGGGTTCCTTAAAAACTGAAAATAGAACTACCATAAGACCCAGGAATTCCACTACTGGGCATATACCCTGAGAAAACCATAATTCAAAAAGAGTCATGTACCACAATGTTCATTGCAGCTCTATTTACAATAGCCTGGACATGGAAGCAACCTAAGTGTCCATCGACAGATGAATGGATAAAGAAGTTGTGGCACATATATACAATACAATATTACTCAGCCAGAAAAAGAAATGAAATTGAGTTAGTTGTAGTGAGGTGAATGGACATAGAGTCTGACATACAGAGTGAAGTAAGTCAGAAAGAGAAAAACAAATACTGTATGCTAACACATATATATGGAATGTAAATAAAAAAAAAATGTTCCGAAGAACCTAGGGGCAGGACAGGAATAAAGATGCAGATGTAGAGAATGGACTTGAGGACTTGGGAAGGGGGAAGGTTAAGCTGGAACGAAGTGAGTGAGTGGCATGGAGTAATATGTACTTCCAAATATAAAATAGATAGCTAGTACGTAGCAGCCACATAGCACAGGGAGATCAGCTTGGTGCTTTGTGACCACCTAGAGGGTTGGGACAGGGAGGGTGGGAGGGAGATGCAAGAGGGAGAGATATGGAGATATATATGTATATGTATAGCTGATTCTCTTTGTTATAAAGCAGAAACTAACACACCATTGTTAAGCAATTATACTTCAATAAAGATGTTTAAAAAAAACACAAAACCTTCCCCAATTTAGTCTTGAACAAAACTACAATTCTAAAATTTAAAAATAGGAAATGGGAAGAAATGTAAAATGCTAATTTCCTCATGTTCTATAGTCAATGGATTTCAGTTTTTTTTCTGAAAGTGACAAATAGATCAATATATTCCTGTGCATTCTATTTAAAATTATAAAAATAATCACTAGTAGAACCAAAAAAGAAGGTACATTTTTCAAACTTCTAGAGAGAACAATAAAAGGAAGCACAGATCATGTACCAAAAGTTAGAAAATAAATGAGAAACGAAACATAGAAGAGAAAACTTAGAATAGGTGACAACAGTAAGACCAGATTTATAGATTTTTAGCGTAAATGAAAATTGAGAAACATAACAAATAAAAAATTTACAAGTTGGATGAAAAACCAGTTGTAACCATATTTTACCTAAAAGTCATACCCCCAAAACTTAAAAAGTAGAAAGGAAAAAATTAGGCATCTACATCAAATAAATGCAAACAAAGAAAGCAAGTATAGCTATATCAATGTCAAATAAGGTAAAAATCAATTAGCATTAAGTAGTATGACATGAGTCATTTTATATTCATGAAAGTTGAATGCTGCAATGAAAATTTACCTGTCATGTATATTTATGGACTGAATAATGTAGCATATTTTATATTAAAGTGTTATATTAATGATATTATAATATATATTGAAATTTTCTGTAAATACAAGAATTTGCTAGAAAAAATAATGATTTATAGTACATCACTGCTTTTCAGAATATTTAGACAAAAAGTATGTAACTATATATATGATGTGAATAATATAATTTATAAAGTTCTTCTAATATATGCATATAAAATACTCTTCTTTGAACCCAGAGAATGCCCTTTTAAGTTATCAAATTTCTATGGGTAATTTAAACAACTTGAAAATACCTTAGGCAAAAAATTAATAAATTCAAGAAAATAAAAATATTATAGAATACATTTTCTATCTATAGTATAATACAAGAAATGCATTAATAAATAATAACAGGCAAACTAAAAAAATGTTAAAACCCTTCAGACACCCTTTTGTTTTCTTATGTTTCCTCCTGCACAGATGCCAATATTATCCAGGACTTATGACTAGTGATGGTTTCATCTCCCTTTGCTGATGCTGATGAATATTTATATTATTTCTAATTGTTTGCTGGAATGTAATAAACATTCTTATGTGTGCATTTTTGAAAATTTCTATAAGATAAATTACTAGAATTGGAATTTTGGCATATATTGTCAAACCCTCCTTCAGAAAATTTGTGCCAACCTATATATCTATCAATGCTGCCTGAGGATGCCTGTTTACAGGTGTATTTATTCAAATTTTAAGCAATGGCTACTTATTAGTATACTTAAATTGTTCCACAAATTATTAAATGAAATTTTCCCCAATTTTTTGAAACCAGAAAATTACTTGACAAAACTAACACTCAAAAGGAACACTACAATGCAGTCTCACTTATGAATGTAGAAACTTCTAAACAAAATATGAGAAAATTACATCTAGAGATATACTTAAAGAGTAGCATACTATGACTAGGGAATAAATATGATAATGTTAGGAAATCTATTCCTATTGCTCACTATAAGACAACGGAAAAAGGACATGTACTTATTTTGGTGGCTGCTGGAAAGGCATGTGTTATTTTCAAAATCTGTTATGATTATATATGACTAAATAGAGAATAAAAAGACACTTTCTTTAAATTAAGAAAATTATACATTTCAAATTATTGGCATTATGCTTAATGTTACACTGAAAGTATTTCAATTAAAATCTAGAACTAGAATGACAACACTGCTATTTAACAATGATCTGTAAATGGCAGTCAATGCATTTTAGTAAAAATTATAAATTACGGAGTGTAAAATTAGAAAGAGGCAAAATTACCATTTACCTACAAATGATATGATCATGTATCTGTAAATCTCAAGGATTTAATAAGCTAGCTGAAAAACGTTGGAAATAATATAAAACATCTAGATAAAAATATCAGTTGAACAACTCTCTACCAGTAGTAACCAAGTAGAAAGCTTATCAAAGGTATTTACTTTAGCAATAACAAAAACATATAGACTACCCTGGAATCTATATGTATAAAGATCTAAAACCCTATTAAGGGATAAAAATAAAGACCTCAATAAATGGAGAGTCAGATCTTTGATAGGAAGATTAAATATTACAATAATATCAATTTTTCAAATCTATAAAATTTGTAGTTATGTCAAGCTAGTTCTAGGATTTGGGAGAGAGAACATTTAACAACATTATTTTCAAATTTATATACAAGAATAGCAATGTGAGCCTATTAGAATAGTCACTAAAATGTAAGCTCCATAATGACAGGGACACATATGTATACTAAGTATCTCTAAGAGTTCCCAGCACATAGTAGGTGACCAAAAATTTAAAGAACTAAGAAAATTGACAATAACTAGGGAGGGCTTGACCAAGCAGATGTTAAAACATATTATAATGCTACAATACTTAAAATAGTGTGAAACTAGTACAGAAATAGACATTTCAATGGAACTGAATTGAGAGTATAAAGAGAGATCAAATTACATATGGGGAGTTGGTATATGACAGAGTTTATTTTTAAGATCATTAGGAAAATATGCATTTTTCAATATATGATGCTGGTTCAATTCCTTATCCCTTTTGAAAAAATAAACCTGGGTTCACTATGTCATTTCTGACTCTAAAAGCATTCTCAGATTTTTGAAATATTTGAAAGCAATAACAATTCTAGAAGAAATATTGGTGAAGCAACATAGTTTAGTAAAAATGCATGAATCCCTTGTGGGTAAAGGGAATACTGTAGTAAGTGGCTGGTTTTGATCAGCAGAAGTCTATAGGCTGTACAGCCTGTGGCAGAAGGTTATGCGGAAACACTGGGAGGGTTCTATCCAGAGCCACATCTCTCATGGCAGGCATTGAAGAAGATTTGCCTGGCTTTTCAAAAAGCTCTACCATATGTCCTACCAGAGAATCAGCATTTGGATGCTGAACACACAGAAGACATCCAGGACCAACAGGTGTTAACCAGATAAGTATTAATGATCAGCAAATAGAACTATATAACTTCAGTTAAATAAACATTAAAGACCTTGGTCCTTTTCCTTCATTCTACCTCTCAGCATTCAAGCTTAGATAAGCTATACTGGAGTATATAAAATATACCATATCCCCCTTAATCAGATTTAAATCAGCTATGAAATTATACTTTTAAATTGAGTAAGTCTGCGTGGTAACATGGGCAAAAGCCTTGAATGGATGATTGTATTAGATACCAATTTTGCACTATTTCAAATCCTTTTGGCCTCATTGCTTATTTCAGCCACTGATACAGCATCCAGTTTAACCAGATTCATACAGGTTCAGCCTGACTGTGCGTCACTTTACTTCTCTTTGTTCTTTATCCTTGGGTTTATCTGGTACCACGGCACAGGAGCCTTTAGGAAATTACTTACTATCCATGAATGAGCAACCCAGAAATGAGGGGGAGTTAATGCCCAGTAGATTGATCCTTGACAGAAGCCTATGTCAAAATACTTCTTTTTTTCTTTGGAGAGCACATAGTTCTGGGATGCATTTCACAGTTATCTTAGAGATCTCATGGCTTCTATGTATCAGTTTCTTGTATTAGTGGCTAACAATAACTCCTTTTTTTTTTTTTCATTTTTCATTACCCTTGAATCCCCCACTGCTCCCTGGGAATATTCCCAAACTACTCATATATAACACTTTATCTCAGGGTCTGCTTTTGGAAGAACTCATGTTATAACAGTTCGTACCAACAATTGCCCTAAAAAGGAGAACCCTGGTATAGGGTTTTAGAGCCGGATCACTCACTGATCATATGTCAATAAGAGGTCCATTGCTGTTAGTAAGTGGCAGAAATAGTCATTAGCAATAGTACCACTATTACTTAGAACTTCCACCTGTTTGTGATTGGGATAAGTGACAGGTGGACTATAAAGTATTAGGTTATGCTTTGCTATGGCACAGAAATTGTATGACTATAATGGTAATTATAATTATAAAAACTGTGAAGTGGGCTAGCTGTTGTTAGTTCTTTTGAAAGTTTTGAAAAAAGAAAATGACATGCTCAGGCCAGCCAAATATCAACTCAAGCCATGATGTGAAAGACAGATGGCCTCTTTGGTGGCAAGTAGTGGAAATTCATCTACCATAGCTGACTTTCAATATCTAATTGAAGGGTGACAGAACAGCAAAAGTGACCATCTGAATGATCTCCTATGGCAAAGCCAGGGCTATGAAAGGAGCAAACTGGACCTGGAAACAGGAGATGGTCATACTTAAGTGGACAATCCTGAGAATCTTCAATCTTCAGTTTTCCTCTAACTTTCTGCACCAACATTAGCAGCCTTCTTCCCCTTGTTAGAGATGAGTGGCTTCCCTTAACTGAAGACTTCAAAGACCTCACCTTAGCCAGGTGCATTGCAAGATGATGTTCGTCTTCCTTAAGATCTGGCCCCTCTTCTCCCCACTGCCTCCAGGCCAACAACCAGGGCTGGGTTTCAGCACAGCGTGAGCTAAAATAAAATCCCTGTGATGGGAAGAAATAACTTACACACTAAAATAATTATAGAATCAGACATATACACCAGAAGAAATAGGAGATAGAAGAAGCATGGGAGTATCGGAAGAAGAATCATGGGAGTATCAGATTGGAGTAGTTGGTGGAATATAAATCTATATAAGGGAAAATTTATTAAGGTGAGCGTAGTCACATGTGACTCAGGATCCTATGTTCTGGCAAAGGTGCCTGGAGCTGTTCATAGAACTCCTTTGGGATAGCTCCCTAAAGCTTGGACAAAGATAATGGCATAGAGTAAATGATATAAAGATGCCAGAAGTCCTTTGAAAAACTGTTGAGGAAGAAGTTAGAGGCCCAGATAAGTGGGATTCACACTAGTGACGTGGACACTTGCATTTTTAAGAAGCTCAATGGTGGTTGTCCCCTATAGGTTAGGGTTGACAGTGGGAGATACTGCCATTGAACTGAGCTCCCTAGGAGATGCTCTAAAGGGATCATGGGATTATGGATTGATAGAGGCCAGGTGACAGCATTTAACTCTTAAATGCAAGAGGAACAGAATGATTCATCCTATGGATATCAGGTAGACTTTCTCCTTTGTGATTCCAAATGCTGACCATAACAGTGTGGGTGTGGTAGCAAGAATAAAGCTTATGCATAGCTCAATAACATGGGCTCCCCTCTCTTCAATGTTAATCTAGCTATTGCTATTGCTGAGTGCCTCATCTACCAGAATTCAATGCTAAGCCCTAAATATGGCACCATTTCTTCAAGAGACTAGCCCGCAACTAGAGGCCAGGTTGATTATATTGGAGCCCATCCACCCTAGATGAATTAGTGATTCTTCTTTATTTAAATTGACACCTACTCCAGATATGGATTTGCCTTTCCTCCATCACCATTGAAGGTTTACAGACTATCTAATCTATCCGCACAGTATTCAGCATGTTATTACCTCAGACCACAAGATCAATCTTATGGCAAAGGAGGTATGACAATGAGCTCATGACAATGGGATTCCCTGGATTCACCATATACCTCATTGCTCAGAAGAAGCTAGCCTGATATAAAGTTGGGATGGCCTATTAAAGTTCTGCTAGAGTGCCTTGCTCAGGTATGGCAGCTTGAGTCAGGGTGCTGTCTTCCAGTATACAGTATTTGTATTGAACCAATGACTGATATTTGATGCCAGGTCTCCAGGAACCAGGAAGTGGAAATAGGATTATCCACTCTCACCATCACTCTCAATGACTTCACAAAAGTAATTTAAAAGTCCATTCAACATATGAAAAAAATGCTGAATCTCATAAGTAATCAAGGACTTGCAAGTTAAGACTTCAATGAAATCCTCCTTTTTATATCCATTATATTGGCAAACATTTTAAAAGTAGTTAATACTAAGTATTAAAGAAAAAAAATGTATCAACAGGAACTCCTGCATTGCTGGTGGGAATGTGTGTTGATGCAGTCATTTAATGAAAACATTTAAGCATTATATTGTAAACTTGGATAGTCACATATGCTTTGACAGCAATTCCACATTAATTATATACTTCAGGAAAGCTCTTGCCTATGAACACCAGGAGATATGCACCTAGAGTTTAACCAGCTGTATCCATAGTAATTCTGAACGGGAAAAAAATTCCCACAGGTTTATCAGGAAGAGAATGGGCAAATTGTATTGTATGTGTATACTGAAATAATATACAACAATAAAAATGAGCAGATTAAAACTACACTAGGCAACATGTATATATCTCACAAACATGATATTGAGTAAAAGAAATAAGACGCAATGGAATACAACCAAATATTCCATTTATATAAAATTCATAAAACAGGCAAAACTAAGTTATATAGTGTTTAAGGAAACATACATGTAGTAAGGATAGTGGATACTCCAGAGGAAATTTGGTGAGTTGGGAGGCATTCATGGGGGTTCTCTAGGGTGCTGGCAATGTCCTATTCCTTGGCATTGGTAGCAGTTTCATTGTATGTGTTTTACATATTCCTCTGTATGTAGGATATAGCTCATTAAACAAGTTTTTAAAATTTTGTTTGGAATAATGAGGCCACGCAACTAAGCTTATGATAGGTTAGTTGATGTTGGTAGACTCCGCCAGCAGAAATACTGTAAATGAGTAATGATGGACAAAATTTTCTTTATACGGAATCATTTGTTCCCTTATCTAAAGTATAAGTTCTTTAGAATACTTCCCAAAGAGTTGTCATGTTTCAAAGATTGCAGAGGAAAACTGAAGAGAGAAGAGCTGAAATTGGAAAAGGTTTTATAAGACAGAGAGAGAGAGCACTTTTAATATATTTTCAGCAAGATTTGTAACTCAAACTACATAGGTTACCTGTATTCTTAGTGAGTGTATATGACAAATGCAATCTAGTTATAAGGAATGAAAAAATTGTGACATGATAGACAATTCCAAATAAGTTAATGTGTTTTGTTATATTCAGAACATAAGTCCTTTATTTTAATATATAGACTAAAGGAAACCATTTTATTAATACTATGTCAATTTCACACCTCTAAGTAAATATTTATATTTTATAACATTAAATAGATATTCAAAGAATATTGGTTTCATGGAAGGCAAAATTATGAACCTGTATATTGGATTAGCTCAGCCTGATAATTTTTCCCTGATTTATTCATTCCTGCAATATAAGAGAATAAGCTCACCTATATTGGCTTAGGTTTAGTTTTATTTACCTGCTTTAATAACTGTATCTTCAAGCATAAAAATTCAATTATGCTTAAATCTTAAAATGTAAAACTAGTATGTCCAAATAAGCCTTTCTTCCTCAGCTTTTCTTATTTAGAATCATAGAGCATTATCTTTGGACAGAGTGATACTAAAACATAATTTAATTGCATGTTATTGAAAAGATGTGTATTATAACATTTTTATAATTTTGTCTTTGCTTTAAATAATTGATGACCTTAAGACTTAGATGAAAAACTCTTCACTATTTACTTTACATTCCAAGAATTCCTCTGTACGTTTAACTGATAGTGCTCAAAGAACTGTACATTGAGAGACAGACAACATTCTCTATGCTAATAATAAATATATTGGCCTTTGGATACTGGAAATAAACATATATTTGATTAAAATTTTGAACATGGCAATACTATCTGGTATTTTCTTTGCTTTAGCACCTCTGTTTTCCATAGTTCTAGAAAAACTTTATACATCACTGTTATGTTTGTGTTCCCCCAAATTCATATGTTGAAGCCCTAACCCACAGTACCACAGAAAGTGATTGTATTTGGAGATAGTGCCTTTAAAGAGGTAATTAAGTTAAAATAGGGTCATATGGGTGAACCCTAATCCGATATGATTGGTGTACTTATAAAGGAGATTAGGACACACACAGAGGGATGACCATGTGAGGTCACAGCAAGAAGGATCTCAACTGTAAGGCAAGGAGAGTGGCCTTGGAATGAAACCAACCCTGCTGACACTATGATCTAAGAGTTTTAGCCTCCAGAACTATGAGAGATATACTTTTTATTGTTGAAGCCACTCAGTCTGTGGTATTTTTTTTATGGCAGCCCTAGCAAACTAATACAGTCAGCATATCCTACAACCTCTTTATCCCACAGGGGAAAAAAAGGTTAAAAAAGCAATGATTAGTATCAAATATTTGTATTATAACATTTTCATAAGTAGAAAACAGAGGTCCATTGTCTTGATTCTTCCCTGAGTTCAGAAAAAAATAATGTAGATAAATCTATATCAGTTATCTTCCATCTGGTGCCATGACCCCTTGGATAAGAGGAACTATCTGAATCTCAGACTCAGCTTATGTGTGTATGAGGAAACAGTAATATTTATGGCCAACACATAAAGATTTTCAGGTGCCACCTACTATTATTGGATTTTTGACCCCTCTAAAATCTACTCAACTAATTTCTGGGTATACTTAGGATCATGTCTTATCTATATCTAGTAGGAAGCCCATTCACATGTTTCTGCTTTGTTCTTATTGTCCATTTGTCTTGCTCTGCTGTTATTGCCCTTTTGCCCTTTTTGAGAATGTTAACACATGTAGGACCATCCATTTTCTGCTAATGGCTACCTTGAGTACTTAGGTACTAAAGCTGTACTGTGTAAAGATCCAAATAAGAGATGGGATGGATAGCTCTACTGACAATCTTATGTTTCAGTTATGTCAATTAGGCCTCAAAGTCCTACTTTTCCCAAATTCTCATAAAATCTTTTTATGAGCACAACTACTTCTAATTCATATTCTTCTATGGGAGGATAAAATGATTCCCTACTGGTGAGAGAACCAATACTAGGCAGTCACTTACATCTTAAACATATTTATAGAAAATATTAAGGATGTTCCTCAAAAACTTCAAAGCAGAATTACTCTATAACCTAACAATCCCATTTCTGGGTATATATCCATAAGAATTCAAAGCAGGATCTTAGAGATGTTTCCACACCCATTCTCATTGTATCACTATTCACAATAGCCAAGAGGCAGAGGAAACTCAAATGTCCATCGATAGATGAATGGGTAAAAGAAAATGTGGTATATATATATATATATATATATATATATATATGTGTGTGTGTGTGTGTGTGTGTATACATACACACACACACATACAGACACACACATACACAATGGAGTATTATTCAGCCTTAATAAAGAAGGAAATCTTGTCCCATGCTACAGCATGGATAAACCTCAAGAACTTTATGCTAAGTTAGTCACGAAAGGACAAATACTGATGATTCCACTCATATGAAGTATCTAAAGTAGTCACAATCTTAGAAACAAAAAGTAGAAAGGTAGTTGCCATGGTCTAAGGAGAAGAAGCAGGAGGAATTACTGTTTAGTGGATATAGAGTTTCACTGTTGAAAGATAAAAAAGTTCTAGAGATCTATTGTACAACAGTGTGAATATACTTAACACTTTTAAACTGTAAACTTAAAAAAACTGTTAAGATGGTAAATTGAATGTTATGTTTTTTTAACACAGTAAAGAAACAAACAAATAAAAAAGAGTGATTTACTTCAGATGTGATTTTTAAACTTGGGTAAGAGTGCCCTGTTAAAACAACAATGCATCTCTAAGAATCCCAGGCAGGTGTGAGCAGAGAGAGGTGTTTGTAAATGAAAACAACAAAAAATAACAAAATTGGAATCAAAGAAAGAAACTCAACTAAAGAATTATGATGTCAAAAAGAAATGAAAATACAGATGATTATACAATAATTACTTGGGGAAGATTACATTTTATAGATGAAGTAACTGAGGCTTAGATAGAGTAAGAAAATTGGCATACAGTGGATATTTTGTAGACCACATATTAAAATTTGACAAAAGTTGTACATAAAGATTTTTATGACCATAGAGCAAATATATTATACATTCACATCAACAAATCAGAAAATAACAACACAATAAACCTATGGAAAGCATGAATAATCAATTAATGTAGATTAAAAATCAACATGAAACAGAAAATTATATATACTTGATTAATCCAAGAGCTAGATTTTCAAGTGTTAATAAAATAGACAAAATATGGCAAGTAAAATCAAATGAAAACAGCCACAGTATAATAGAAATGAGAAGGAGAATATAATCATGGAGGGAGGTGGCATTTAAAATATATAAAATAATTCTACATAAAACATTATTTAATACATTTGAAAATACCTATGAAATAGATCATTTTCTAAGAAAAAAATAACTTAGAAAAGAAATATTCATTCAAAATATAGGAATAGAAGAAATCGTTAACTTAGGGCAATACATGTAAATGTCTTTTAAAAAATGAAGTTAACCAAAACACTGTGATTGGGTAAATAAAGAAAACTCAACAATAGGTAAAAGAAAACAATTGAAAAGAGAAATGATAGAAAAGGTATAACAGGCAAATGCTAATAAGAAGAAAGCTAGATGCATCTGTGGAAATTTAAGAAAAAGATTTCAAGGTCCAAAATATCATATGGAATTAAGAATGACATTTTATAATAACAAAGATGCACTTACTCAAGATGATGTAACAGTTACAGATCTCCAGACATCAAACAACATTTTATTGAAAGAGGTAAAGCAAAAACTTTAAGAAAAAATATTTTGGCAATACCAAAATTATATCAGGAAACTTAGAATGTGATCAGTCATCTAAGGACAAAAATTGAAGATATACACTATTTTAATAACATAATTAAGACTTTTGATATAAAAATGTATTTTAATTTGTATCTTTTATTTCTTGTATTACATCGTGTTTGCAGAATATGGCTTGTCAAATTTCTACATTTTGAAATCTATTTTTTAAATATATATGCTCCTTGGACATCTGAAAAAAATGACATTCTCTGATTAGAAAATACTGGGTAGTTTCTGTTTTAAGGTACATTGAATTATACATACATATATGTATATATAAGTGTTTACATATATTTATATTCTGCTTGTAATGATCATTGTTTATTTAAATATGGGTCACAAAAAAAACCCTCAATAAATAAAATATGTATTTATTTGTATTAATATATTAATATTTGATATGTCAATAATAAATGTTTGTAGACCCCAATTAAACAACTTTGGAGTCAAAGAGGAAATCAACCAATTATTTAGAAGTCGACAACAATTAGAAGCCTGTAAGATGTGGCTAAACCCATACTCAGAGGAAAATTTTTGGTTATATATTATTTTAATATTAAGTAGTCTAGACTGAAAATTAAATGACAATTTAATGAACAAGTTGCAAAAAGCAACAATGTACAGCAAAATAAAATCTGAAAAGGGGTTAATAAGATTGAAAGTGTAAATTTGTGAGTTAGAAAATATTTCATATCATTGACAAATAAAACTAAAAAGTGGTTTCAGAATAGAGCAGTAAAGTTAAAAACAACAACCACCACCAAACTTGACCAAGAAAAAAGGTAGAGACAATGCAAATATAAACATTAATATGAAAAAGGGGATTACCTACATATTCAGAAAACATTTAAAATTATGGGACTGGGTACACCTTTATATTTTAGATGACATGAGTAATTTTCCAGAATAAATTACTGAAGATGACTTGTGATGAATTAGAATAGAAAAATTATATCAAAACTCTATGCCCCAGTAGCCAATTATGTCATCATGTGGAATTATTCAGTCCCCAACCCCTTTCTGTGTAAAAAACATTAGGCATCCCCACCAACACATAGTGCTCACCAACCTCTGGTGGGAGACATTATTTGTCCCCACCTCATTGCCTTTGGGCTGAGCTAATGAAACATGAGCAGAGATGATACATGTCACATCTGAGCAAAAGATTTAAGAGAACTCATGATTTCACAATCTTTCCTGACTTTCTTTGCAATGAGAGTGGGTATATCATGCATAGACTTCCTACCTCAACTGTGTCCTTGAATGAGAAGACACAGGGTAGCCTCCACAGAAGCACAACAGGAAACTATAACTTATTTGGGATGTAAACAAGGAGTATTTAGGGGTAGTTTGTCACCACAACAAAGCTGACAGCATCCCCCTCAAATGGTGCCAAGCCCAAATGCTGTCATACGCAAATTATATCAAACATCCAACAACATACATTTTCTTCTGACATTTTGTAGATATTGCTTTTTCTTTTTATTTTCTCTTTGTATAAAATTTATATTGAGAAGCGTATATTTATTTGATATGCAGATGACTGCGGTTTTCTGTTTCTTATCTAGTTCTAGTTTCATTACATATTAATTAGAGAATGTTGTGTGTGCTATCTGTACTTGTTGCAATTTGTTGATGTTTTCTTTGTGGCCTACTAGCACTCTATTTGTATTCATGTTTAATGGACATTAAAAAAGAAGGTATAGCCTCAGCTTTCAAGGTATAAAGCTTTGCATAATTCTGTTTACATTTATCTGTTTATTGTCATTTAGAGTCTGCATTTGCTTGTTTTTGACTATTTGAATTTGTCATGAACTGAGGGGATTAAAGTCTAATATTATTATTGTGTTTATACATATTTCTCCTATTTTATATAGTTTTTCCTTAATGGATTTTTTTGTTTTTGTAACTCCCCCCTCCCCCCCCAGCCCCCACGCTGCACTGAGGCTTGCAGGATCTTACTTCCTGGACCTGAGATTGAACCTGGGGTCACAGCAGTGAAAGCACCGAGTCCTAACCACTGCACTGGACTGCCAGGGAATTCCCATCATTATGGATTTGTTATGCTTTTTAATTGCTGCGTTAAAATTCCTGACAGATCTTCACTGTGGATTTTGTCCTTTATTAGTATAAGGTGTTTTTCTGTTATGGGCTGAATGGTGCCTGCCAAATTCATACACTGAGGCCCTGTATTTGGAGATAGGGCCTTTAAAGAGGTGATTAAGGTTAAATGAAGTCATAAGGGTAGGGACCTAATCTGATTAGGACTGGAAGAGGAAGAGTCACCAGGGTTGCATGAACACAGAGAAAAGGCCATTTGAGTGAGTTTCTTGTCATAGTTCTCTTTGTCAGTGGGAAACTCACCCAACACAGGTTTGTAAAATTACATCAGTGGTGACAAGGAAGTTGGAAAAAGTGATTGGAAAGGTTGAGTCACAATTAGCCTTAGGTGGGAGCAGTTCATCCTACAGATGCTATATCATACATCACTTCTTTACAATGTGCATGAAAATCACCTGGGGCTCTTGTGGATTCTAACTCAGTACATCTGAGGTGTGACCTAGGGTTCTGCATTTCTAACAAGTGCCCCTAACATGCTGAAAGCCACTGATCCTCAGACTACACTTTGCATAGCAAGCCCATAGACCTCCTTGACACAGGTTTAAAAATGAAAAAATACAGTTGACTTACTTGATCTAAGTCATGCATGCAGGTGACATTAGAACCTTCCAGCCAAGGTGCGTGATCTAACCAGAAAAGTAATCATTCTTAGAGGAAAAAGACCAAGCCAGCACTGAGTCTCAGAGCATAAGGTAGATGGAGCCTGGGGTTGAGGGGTCTGGAAACACGTATAGAAATCAAGAGAGGGAAAGAATGGGCAGCAGTCATAGAAATAGCAACAACGTTGTTCAACTGAATAAATAATCCATGTTTGAAAAGCAGAGAAGAAGGTAGCCTGGGGTATTTGAAGTCAGGTCTGGGAATGCCACACCCAGGTCACTAGACTCACTGGCACAGAAAAGGCAAACTTCAAAGTCTTAACAACAAGCAACGGAAAGTCAGCGCAGCCAAACAAGTACCACCAAGGTGTGCATGGAGTCACAAATGTCCAGAGGGCAACCAGGTAGATTCTCAGATGTGGGAAGTGAACTTACCTGCTCATTTTCAGCTTCCAGAAGGAACTAAGCAAGAGAAATTAAAGTGTCCTAGCCCCGGAGGAAATAGCATGTCCAGCAAGGAATCCAGGAAGGAATGAAGTACAGGAGCTAGAAGACTCAGGAAAGGCTCAGCTCTGCTACCCACATCAAATCGGCCGTAAAATCATGTCATAATGAACCAATGAAAGGCCTGTATTCCTTACTACCTATGTGGGGCAGAATCAACAAGTGTGAGTTAAGTGGCTCTAGCTGTGAAAATTGGCAAACAATAGGAGGCAGAAGGCAATACTGGTAGAGCCCGGAGCCTCAAAGTGAGGTCCCAGATCAGCAGTATCAGCATCCCCTGGGAACCTGACAGGAAATTTAAATTCTCAGTCTCTTTCCAAACCTACCAATCAGAAACTGGGGGTCGCATTCTGCAGTCTGTGTTCCTACAAGCCCTCCAGGTGATTCTGATGCATGCTCACTGTAGTAGAGTCTATTGAAAGCATGACAGAAAGGCAAGGCCAGATGTGGCAAAGGACAGTCATTATAAGTGGGCTTGATAATAGCGCTTTTAGAGAGCTAGTGAAGACTAAATCCTGTTTACAGGGAGAAGAAAACCCAGTAGAGACAATGTAAAGTAATAATAAAACAAACATGCACAGTGATCAACAAAGTTAGGCAATGATATTCCGTGGCAGAGTTTTATCAATGTTGAGGAATCATCCAGTCATGTGTAGGACAATAATGTTTTGATGCTGATAATGTGAGACATCATGTGCGCCAAGAGGGGTCAACTCACAATATGTGTTTGAAAATTTTCATGATGTACTTTTTTTTTGTGTGTGTGGTATGCGGGCCTCCCTCTGCTGTGGCCTCGCCCATTGCGGAGCACAGGCTCCGGACGCGCAGGCTCAGCGGCCATGGCTCACGGGCCCAGCCACTCCGCGGCATGTGGGATCCTCCCAGACCGGGGCGCGAACCCAGTTCCCCTGTATCGGCAGGCGGACGCGCAACCGCTGCGCCACCAGGGAAGCCCCATGATGTACTTTTAAGACTCACTAAAAAGAAGTGCTATTTGTACCCATGCTTATGAAGAGATCTTCTCAGAGGGAAAAAACAACGTGATGGTCTAATGGGATCTGTTTCACAAAAACATTGAGAACGAATTTTGTTTTAAATATGAACACAAGTGTAAGACACAAAACCCAAAAAAACATGTAAGGGCTTTAATTACAGGCACACCTTGTTTTATTGTGCTTTGCTTTATGGTGCTTCACAGATACTGTATTTTTTACAAATTGAACATTTGTGACAACCCTGCATCAAGCAAGTCTACTGGCACCATTTTCCAACAGCATTTGCTTGCTAACTTAGTGTCTCTGGGTCACATTTTGGTAATTCTCACAATATTTCAAGCTTTTTCATTATGATGATATTTGTTATGGTGACCAGTGATTTTTGATGTTACTATTGCAAAAAGATGGCAACTCACTGAAGGCTCGGATGTTGGTGAGCATTTTTCAGCAATAAAGTAATTTTTAATTAAAAATAAAACATAAAGAAGGAAGCAATCTGAAAAAAAGAAAAAAGAAAAAGCCATGTGAGGGCAGCAAGAAGGCAGACATCTGCAGGCCATGGAGAGATGCCTCAGAAGAAAGCAAAACTGCCAAAACCTTGATTTTGGACTTCTAGCCTACAGAACTGTGAGAAAATAACTTTCTGTTGTTTAAGCCACCCAGGCTATGGTATTTTGTTATGGTAGCCCTAGCAAACTAATACATCTTCTTTGTCTCGTGTAATGATTCTTGTCAGGAATTCAAGTTTTTCTCAGTGTTCAGCCCCTACTTTTAATTGGTTGATTTGTCTGTCTGTATTTGCCTATCCTTAACTTCCAACTATTCTGAGTCACTTCATTTTACATGTATTCTTGTCTACGGATTATAAGAATCTTGTTCTTTTAATAGGTGAGTTTATTCTATTAATATATATAAATGTTATAGATGTGTGGTCTTTTTATCTTATCTTGTGCTATGATTTCTGCTTTTAATGAACTTTTTTTCTTATTTCTTCTCTGTTTCACTGCTGTCATTCTTCTGCTGCTGTAAACCTTTATTCTAATAACATAGGTAGCTTATGTTATGTTTTGAAATCTTTGAGAGGTTACCTATTTATTGATAGCCCATTATAAAATGTGCACATAAACTTCCTTCACCTACTGACTTTTTTTTTAATTGAAGTATAGTTGATTTACAAAGTTGTGTTAGTTTCAGGTATACAGAAAAGTAATTCAGTTATGTGTGTGTGTGTGTGTGTGTGTGTATATTCTTTTACAGATTCTTTTCCATTATAGGTTATTACAAGGTATTCAATATAGTTCCCTTGCTATACAATAGGTCGCTGTTGACCTATTTTATATATAGTAGTGTGTATATGTTAATCCCAGACTCCCAAATTATCCCTCCTCCACCCTTTCCCCTTTGGTAACCATAAGTTTATTTTCTATGTCTATGAGTCTGTTTCTGTTTTGTAAATAAGTTCATTTATATCATTTTTTGGATTCCACATATAAGTGGTATCATACGATATTTGTCTTTGTTGGACTTAGTTCAATTATTATGATAATCTCTACATCCATCCATGTTCCTGCAAATGGCATTATTTCATTCTTTTTTTCTGGTTGAGTAATACTCCATTGTATATATTTATACCTCATCTGCTTTATCCTTTCAACCGTCGATGGGCATTTAGGCTGCTTCCATGTCTTGGCTATTGTACATAGTGCTGCTATGAACATGGGGTGCATGTATCATTTTGAATTAGAGTTGTCTCCAGATATAAGCCCAGGACTGGGATTGCTGGATCATGTGGTAGCTCTATTTTTAGTTTTTTAAGGAACCTCCATACTGTTCTCTATAGTGGCTGTACCAATTTACATTCCTACCAACAGTGTAGGAGGGTTACCTTTTCTTCACACCTTCTCCAGCATTTATTGTTTGTACATGTGTTTATGATGACCATTCTGAACAGTATGAGGTGATACCTCATTGTGGTTTTGATTTGCATTTCTTTATAATTAGCAGTGTTGAGCATCTTTTCATGTGACTGTTGGCCGTCTGTAAGGACAAGTTCTTTTTATTGTTTTTTATAACAATTTTATTATTTGTTCTTGTGTATTCTCTTCTCAATTCAAATGAATTATTACAGAAAAAGTTTGTTAAATCCTATTAAAATACTTTTTATAGATTAATTTTCATGAAAATTGACATGTTTATCACATTGAGTTTTCCCATCTGATAGCATAGGTTCTTTTTATTTCCTTTGCATTTTAGGTGTATTTTATGCTCTTGATAAAGTTTAGAAAGTGTCTTCATAAAGGTCACGTACATGCCTTCTTAGGTTTATTCTTAGGTAGTTTCATGTTTTTCATCACAATTTTGCATAGATTCTTATTTTCCATTCTGTTTTTCAATTGAGTAGTGCCAGTGTATAAACATGATACTAATTTCTGCATGTTGATCTTAAATTTGCAGCCTCTTACTAAATTTTATTAGGTGGGATAGTTTTTCAGGTGAATTTCTTAAATTTTCTAAGTAGATGATCATATCATATGTAAATAATGACATTGCTTCTCTTTCTAATATTTTACTTAAAAAAAAAGTCTTATTAGATTCACTTGGACCAGAACTACAATTTCAAGTAGGCAAAGTTATAGTGACAGTTCTTGTTTTACTTTTAACTTCAGTAAAATTGCATCCAAAGATTCATTATCAAGTGAGATAATTCATGTAGTATTTAAAACAGTGCCCAGCACTTAATAAATATTCAATAAATAATGGTCACTGAATCCTGTGCTCAGCCTGAAGTTACCATCCTCTACCTGGGTGGGGAGCCTTAGTTCATGCACAAGAACTCAAAGATATTGTTATGTATATTTCTTGATGAGGAACCAGGACCATGACCAATAGCTGCACTATTGTTTCTTGAATGCTCCTCCCTTATTTCTGCATCCCCTCCCTTCCCTGATTAGCAACTGCTCTTTGACTTAATCTGCTCTTTGGAACTCAGGGAAGGTCAAGGAAGCTGAATGAAGTCTATTTCCTACAAACAAGAAACTGGGGACACAGAAAGACTTTGTACCCAGGAGAGCCCCACAGGGTCCTGCTTCATTTCATTAGGTCTTAATCATGTATTTTATATTATTAAGGGATTTTTTAAATAGATTCCTGAGTTAGACAGTTTATACATTTTTATTCTTTACTGTTTTCTAATTAAGGAAATTTAGGGTCTGAATTTTACTCTAGCTCTTACTATAACCCATTTCTTCAAATTTTAATATGGAGTGTTCTTAATGCTTATCATTTCCAGATAGTGTATAATCTCAATTATAAATTTTTAATCCAAGGGTTACTTAGATTAGTGTCTAAGATCCCATCTCCCAATTGTTCTACCTCACCGGCCATTCCTTCCTTGACTCCTTTATTGGTTCTTCCTCATCTTCCAGACCTGTAAATATCTATTTTCTATCTATACTCCTATTCAGTTGCATGGCTTAAAATGCCATCTAGGCATTGACAGGTCTCAAATAGGTACCTCCAACCTGGCCCTTACTCCTGAATTCAAGGCTGTATGTCCAGCTATAAGAATCTCTTCTTGACATTTTCACTTGGATGTCTAATGAAATCTCAAACTTTAACATGACCCAAAACAACTTCTGGTATTCTCCACATTCACTGAGTCAAGGCTCCTCCTAAAATCTTCCTCATTTCAGTGAATCTCAAGTTCATCCCTGTAAATTCTTCCTGCTAAAAACGGAATCAATCTTGATTCCTCTCTTTTTTTCTCACACTGCTCACCCAATCAATTGAGAAATGGTTCTGCTTTAAAAATATATCCACAATCTCATCAGTTCTCATCACTTCCATTGCACACCCTGGTCTAAGTCATCACCTCTTGCCTGGATCATTCTAATACCCTTATAACAGCTTTCCCTACTTCTCACTTGCAGAATATCACAGTCTCAATACAACAGTCAAAATAATCCTTCAAAAATGTAAGTCAAATCATGTTACTCATCTATTCAAATTCTTCCGATGACTTATCTCACATAAAATAAAATTCAAAGTCCTTAAAATCTAAAAATTTCTTCCCTACATGAATCTGATGCCCTCTCCCTACTACCTCTCTGACCTCATCCACTACTCTCTGTCAGAATCACTCTGTTCCAGCCTTTCTGGCCTCCTCAATTTTTTTTTGAGCAAAGCTGGCACATTCCTACTTCAGGGCATTTGCTCTAGTGTTTCCTTCTTCCTGAAATGTTCTTTTTTCCCAGATAGCCACATGGCCTTCTCCCTTACTTTCAAGTTATCTCTGGGAAGCCTTCTCTCACCACTCTATTTAAAATTGTACACTCATTTCTCCCCACACACACCCACTGCTGTTACCCCCTGCTCTTCACTGCTTTACCTTTCTCTATAAAACAAAATTATTTAAAATAATATATATTTTACTTATTTAAATTTGTATTGTCTCCCTTGCTTCAACAGAATATAAGCTCATTGAAGGTTCACCTTTTTGCCTGTTTTGTTTACTGCTGTTTTCCTAATGCCTAGAAGACTGCCTGGTATATGTTAGGTGTTCAGTAAATATTTATGGAATAAATGAAAGAATATTAATTTTTTTCAATTTCTAAGTAGGTAATTGGAGATGGGTCTGTGTATTTGTTGTTGATTTTTAATTTTATTGTATTTTACTCTTGTGGAATTTATTCAATTTCTTTTGGCTATTTATTTATTTATTTATTTATTCTCCACACATCCTTATTCTACCACTTTTCTTTTTTTGTGATTTGGTTTTAAATATATATATATATATATATATATATAAAATTTCAGATTCTTTTTCATTATAGGTAATTACAAGATATTGAATAAAATTCCCTGTGCTAGAGTAAATCCTTGTTGTTTATCTATTTTATGTATAGTGATATGTATCTGTTAATCCCCAAACTCCTAATTTTGCTTTGGCCTTCTATATTCAAATTATTCTTTGTGAAATTTTACATTTAAAACTGAATCCTGTATTTAAATAATTTCATGCAAACATGTAAAACTATTTTTTTATTATTTTTATCTGATACATGATAAATATATAATGATACCCTTTATCTGAAGAATCAGATGGTTATTCAAACCAATAGCATATCTTATTTTTAGAACTTTTCTCTGTCATTATCCTATTCTTTTACAAACAAGAACACTGATCAACCATATGTTAAAGCATTCGTTTCTATCTTTCATCTCTGTTGCCTTCCTTCTTACCACCTTAATTTTTCTTTTTTTTCATTTCTAATTCTTTTTTATTTTATACAATCTGGGAATATTACCAAATAATTAAAAATGGCACAAAAACACCACCAGGATGAAGAAATGAGAATTTTAGATGGTTTATTCAATAAAAACTGATTTTTTTTCTTTTTTATTCCCTCCTGAATCCTAGGTGATCAATTTATGCTTATGTGCTGTGTCCTTGCTTCTGTTTTCTATAGTTATGTTTCTGTGCTTGCTTCCTCAAAGTAAATTCAAATTTTACTGTGGCATTTTTTTCTCATTAATTTTTTTTTTTTCGGTCCCTCAGCTAGGACCACTCCATTATTTTATTTTTTTAAAAAAATATTTATTTATTTATTTTTGGCTGCATTGGGTCTTAATTTCTGTGCACGGGCTTTCTCTAGTTGCAGCAAGCGGGGGCTACTCTTTGTTGTGGTGTGCGGGCTTCTCATTGTGGTGGCTTCTCTTTGTCATGGAGCACGGGCTCTAGGTACACGGGCTTCAGTAGTTGTGGCTCATGGGCTCTAGAATGCTGGCTCAGTACTTGTGGCTCACGGGCTTAGTTGCTCCATGGCATGTGGGATATTCCCGGACCAGGGATCGAAGTTGTGTCCCCTGCCTTAGCAGGTGGATTCTTAACCACTGTGCCATCAGAGAGGCCCCACCAGTCCATTATTTAAATACATTTTTATTTTCTTCTTTCATTGTTTATGTATTTGAAATCCATGTTTCTTTACTTTGACAGTTCAATTATTGTCTAAATTTGCCTCTAGTTCCTCATACAAATTTTCTTCCAAAGTTTGCTCTTCATCCAAGTTCGCATGTTGTATACTTTTCCTTCTTTTTTGTTGCAGAAATTTTTATTGATCCTATTTTTTCAATCATCTTTGAGTGGAACATTTCTACCTACCTATGCCCCCAATGAGTTTTGCTGATTTCTATTTGATCTCCTTCCTGTTTATCTACAGACCATTTAAATATTTAAACTGCAGAGCTGAGTTGATGGCTTACATAATCTGTTTAGTCATTCAATTGTCTGGAGTAGAAGGGAGTAGTAGCTGACAAGATCTGAGTCTTTTGGATGTCTGTAATCAGGGAACTCTCTTATGCATTGTTTCCAAACTTATGGAAGCTCTGGCATCTGGGGCCAGCATTATCACTTTGAGGAATACATATTTTTCCCACTGGAGTTATCCTTTGTTATTAATTTTGAATCCTCCCTTTTAGATGAGTTGGCCAAATTTAAAAAGTTGAATTACATATGTTTACCTTGATTTGTGGGCATTTTTTTGATATGGCTACATATTTTCCTCATAAAAACTTGCCTTTGTTTTGCTGCCATTTACCTTCACCATGAAAAGATCTCTGATGAAACTATTTTATTTCTCTTATACCCCTTTGTCCTTTCACTTTAGGGATTATCACGTATATCAAAGCAAGTCTATAATCCTTTAAGGAATATTTGTCATAAAACACCAGAGAAAGGAAAGACATGTTTACAGTTTCCCTATAACACTACATCCATAGCCTTGGAGTGCTATTGCCTTCTGGTTGGAACAAGGACTCTATAGGGGGAATTCTTCATTGTCCCTGTGATCTATCCAGAATTCCAAAATTTCCTCTAAATAGAATGTTAATGTGTTTTTTTTCCTTCAGAATTCCTTCCACATACTTTCCACAAAAGTTCTCCTCTATTTTGGGAATGACAACTGGTTTTAAATTCCCAGAAGCTTAGTATAATTTCGTTTAATCTGTATTACATTTGGCAAGTATTGCTTGTAATTTGTCACTGAGTTGGGAATGATCCCTAATCTCACTGTTAACTATGTTCCTTTTATTTATAACTTATTTTGGTCAGTGTGGTGGCTTAAAAAGATGTCCATAAATTTGATACACTTTCCTTCAAAAGGTGGAGCCTAATTTGCCTTCCCTTGACTGTGAGCTTTGTTACTCACTTGTAATAAATGGAATTAAGTAGAAGTGATGGTGTGTAACTTCTGAGACCAGGTAATAAAAGTCACTGTTACTTCCTCCTTTCTCTCTCTCCTGAATGACTTACTCTGGGAAAGAATAACTGATATTTTTTAAAGAACACTGAACCAGCTTCATGGAGAGGCCAACATGGCAAGGAACTAAGGCCTCCTGCCAACAGCCAGCATGAACTTGTCAAGATGTGAGTGAACCATCATGGAAGTGGGACCTCAAGTCTTGGTCAAGACTTTAGATGACTGCAGGCTAGTTGGCATCTTGATTGTAGGCTCAGCAGAGACATTGAGCCATCACTCATTCACCTTAGCTATTCCTGAATTCCTTACTCACAGAAACTGTAGCTATAGAGTCAAATGACTGGTTACCTGCCGAATGCCACTTTTTTCTTACTACTTCTCTTACTATTAAATTTACTACTACTACTATATCTAGTACTATAGGCATATGTGTATGTATGTTTGTGGAGGTGCACATAGTCATGCACAAAAATGACAGCTATGATTATTTCCAGGTTGTGAGATTATGAATGTCTTCTTTTCTTCTCTTTGTTCTTCTGCATTTTTTCATAATTTCTACAAATATTCATTTATCAACTAGTATATCTTGACCAGCTTTTGTATTTTAGACACTGTTTTAGATGTTGGAAATATAGCAATAACATAAACAGATAATTTGTGGCCCATATTTACTTAAACTTATGACTACAATGCATGCTACTTCATATGATGATAAATATTATGGAGAAAAAACATCCAAGAAGGGGAAGAGAAAGTGCTGGCAGGAGAGCAGTGATTTTGCTATTTTAAATTAGATGGACAAAGATCTTGAGAAGGCAATAATTGAAAATCACCTGAGAGAAATGAGAGAAAGAGCCATAAAGATTTCTTGGGCAAGAGCATTCCAGGCAGAGAGAAAAGCAAGTACAAAGCCCTTGAGATGGATGTGTATCTAATGTGGTTAGTGAATAGTCAGAAGGCCAGTGTGGCTGGAACAAATTGAATCAGGAGCAGAGTAGTAGGAGATGAGATCAGAGAGGTTAATATGCACAAGATCACACTGTACAATCTGGGTCAGTGAATATTTAGTACTTTTGTCATTAAAAAATTACACTATGAAAAAATTTTTAAATGGTTTTAAAAAAATCTCCTAAAACTGTTGAAATAAACATTGCACTGAGAATTATAAATGTATTCATCTAGTGAAATGAAGGCACCAAAATTATTTTTAAAAGACATTTGTCAAGGTTTATAAGTGTGATATCACAAAGCTGAGGAAATGTAAGAAACATTATCAAATTATCTTGGATAAAATTAGTCCATTTTTAAAAATATGATTTTCTTATCTACTGTCTATTTTAATACAAATTAAATCCAAATTAAAAGCTAAGATTAGGCTCCAGAACTCAGACTAGATATTTCATTACATTAGCTATCAAAAATATCTCCATCCAAAAAGATCCTATCTCTAACTCTTTCATTAGAAATTCAATTTTCAAAAGAAAAGTGATAATTTCCACTTTTAAAAACTCTTGCTGAGCTGAGTATATTCCAAATTTCAATTTGAAATAATTTTACCCACAGAGAGAGTGTAGACTGAGAGTCAGAAATTAAAAATCAACATTTCTACTGAAAAAGTATAAATACATTCCAAACTGTGAGAATAACACAGATATTATCCTGACAAATTTTGAAAGCACATCAACTGCCTCAATGATATGATTGTCATTCAATGTGGGCTCAAACATGTCCTAAGACTAATGAAACAATACAGAAGATTTTCCTTTTCCATTAGCTCTCTCTACATTGGTTTACAGGGCAAGAGGAGGAAAACGGGCAATGGCAGCAGGCATTTGGGGATTTCCCATAAAAATATGCACCCTGCCATCAAAAATAAACATTGAAATACAGTCTGTGGGCTACATTTAAAATAATATTTGATAATAACTATAAATGGGGTATAACCTTAAAAATTATGAATTACTATTGTACACCTATAACTTATAAAATATTGTACATCAACTATGTTTCAAAAAAAATAAGTAAAAAGAAAAAATAATATTTATATTACTCCCTGCTCTGTCCTAAAACTCTGAAAGAACAGTAGATTAACAAGAAAATATAACCTTTTTTAATGATAGGTTTCATTTCTGCATGCATACAGCTTATAGGTGGTGAATAAAATTCCTTAACCCTAAAGACTGATGCCTCTCCAAATTCATGGCCTCCAAAAAAAATGTCATGAAGAGACTAGGGGTAGGACAGGAATAAAACACAGACCTACTAGAGCATGGAATTGAGGATATGGGGAGGGGGAAGGGTAAGCTGTGACAAAGTGAGAGAGTGGCATGGACATATATACATTACCAAACGTAGGGTAGACAGCTAGTGGGAAGCAGCTGCATGGCACAGGGAGATCAGCTAGGTGGTTTGTGACCACCTAGAGGGGTGGGATAAGGAGGCTGGGAGGGAGGGAGATGCAAGAGGGAAGAGATATGGGAACATATGTATATGTATAACTGATTCACTTTGTTTCAGAGCAGAAACTAACACACCATTGTAAAGCAATTATACTCCAATAAAGATGTTAAAAAAAAAATTCATCAGGGCCCTCAAAGCTTATTGACAGTCCTTCTATTTTTTTTTTCCTGCGTTGTAATGTGAAAGATTTTCTTCTTAACATCTTTATTGGAGTATAATTAATTTACAATGGTGTTTTAGTTTCTGCTTTATAACAAAGTGAATAAGCTATACATATACATATATCAACATACCTCCTCCCTCTTGCATCTCCCTCCCACCCTCCCTATCTCACCCCTCTAGGTGGTCACAAAGCACCGAGATGATCTCCCTGTGATATGTGGCTACTTCCCACTAGCTATCTATTATACATTTGGTAGTGTATATATGTTCATGTCACTGTCTCACTTTGTCCCAGCTTACCCTTCTCCCTCTCCGTGTCCTCAAGTCCATTCTCTATGTCTGCATCTTTATTCCTTTCCGGCCTCTAGGTTCTTCAGAACAATTTTATTTATTTCTTTTAGAATCCATATATATGTGTTAGCATACAGTATTTGTTTTACTCTGTCTGACTTACTTCACTCTGTATGACAGATTCTAGGTCCATCCACCTCACTACAAAAAACTTCATTTCTTTTTATGGCTGAGTAATATTCCATTGTATATATGTGCCACATCTTCTTTATCCATTCATCTGTTGATGGACACTTAGGTTGCTTCCATGTCCTGGCTATTGTAAATAGATCTGCAATGAACATTGTGGTCACATGACTCTTTTTGAATTATGGTTTTCTGAGGGTATATGCCCAGGAGTAGGATTGTTGGGTTGTATGGTAGTTCTATTTTTAGTTTTTTAAGGAACCTCTATACTGTTCTCCATAGTGACTATATCAATTTACATTCCAACCAATGATGCAAAAGGGTTCCCTTTTCTCCACACCCTCTCCAGCATTTACTGTTTGTGGATTTTTGATAATGGCCATTCTCAATGGTGTGAGGTGATACCTCATTGTAGTTTTGATTTGCCTTTATCTAATGATTAGTGATGTTGAGCATCCTTTCATGTATTTGATGGCAATCTGTATATCTTCTTTGGAGAACTCTGTATTTAGGTCTTCTGCCCATTTTTGGATTTCAGAACTCTCTATTTAGGTCTTCTGCCCATTTTTGGATTGGGTTGTTTGTTTTTCTGATATTGAGCTGCATGAGCTGCTTGTAAATTTGGGAGATTAATCCTTTGTCAGTTGATTCATTTGTAAATATTTTCTCCCATTCTGAGTGTTGTCTTTTCATCTTGTTTATGGTTTCCTTCGCTGTGCAAAGGCTTTTAAGTTTCCTTAGATCCTGTTTGTTTATTTTTGTTTTTATTTCCACTTCTCTAGGAGGTGGGTCAAAAAGATCCTGCTGTGACTTATGTCATAGAGTGTTCTTCCTATGTTTTCCTCTAAGAGTTTTATAGTGCTGGCCTTACATTT
The DNA here is from genome assembly GCF_002837175.3 of Physeter macrocephalus. Lineage (NCBI taxonomy): Eukaryota > Metazoa > Chordata > Mammalia > Artiodactyla > Physeteridae > Physeter > Physeter macrocephalus. The sequence continues at coordinate 69,579,152 of NC_041234.1, read as the reverse complement.
AGGTCTTTACTCCATTTTGAGTTTATTTTCATGTACGATGTTAGGGACTGTTCTAATTTCATTCTTTTACATTTAGCTGTCCAGTTTTCCCAGCACCAGTTATTGAGCAGGCTGTCTTTTCTCCATTTGCCTCCTTTATCAAAAATAATTTGACCATATGTGTGTGGGTTTATCTCTGGGCTCTCTGTCTTGTTCCATTGATCTATATTTCTGTTTCTGTGCCAGTACCATACTCTCTTGATTACTGTAGCTTTGTGGTATAGTGTGAAATCCAGGACCCTGATTAATCCAGCTCCGTTTTTCTTTCTTAAGATTGCTTTGGCTATTCAGGGTCTTTTCTGTTTCTGTACAAATTGTGAAATTTTTTGTTCTAGTTCTGTGAAAAATGCCATTGGTAGTTTGATAGGGATTGCACTGAATCTGTATATTGCTTTGGGTAGTATAGTCATTTTCACAATGTTGATTCTTCCAATCAAAGAACATGGTACATTTCTCCATCTGTTTAAATCATCTTTAATTTCTTTCTTCAGTGTCTTATAATTTCCTGCCTACAGGTCTTTTGTCTCCTTTGGTAGGTTTATTCCTAGGTATTTTATTCTTTTTGTTGCAATGGTAAATGGGAGTGTTTCCTTAATTTCTCTTTCAGATTTTTCATCATTAATGTATAGGAATACAGGGGATTTCTGTGCATAAATTTTGTATCCTGCTACTTTCCCCAATTCATTGATTAGCTCTAGTCATTTTCCGGTAGCATCTTTAGGATTCTCTATGTATAGTGTCATGACATCTGCAAACAGTGACAGTTTTACTTCCTCTTTTCCAATTTGGATTCATTTTATATCTTTTTCTTCTTTGATTGCTGTGGCTAAAACTTCCAAAACTATGTTGAATAATAGTGGTGAGTGTGGGCAACCTTGTCTTTTTCCTGATCCTAGAAGAAATGGCTTCAGTTTTTCACCATTGAGAATGATGTTGGCTGTGGGTTTGTCAAATATTGCCTTTGTTATGTTGAAGTAAGTTCCCTCTATGCCTACTTTCTGGATGGTTTTTATCATAAATGGGTGTTGAATTTTTTGAAAGGTTTTTCTGAATCTATTGAAATGATCATAGACTTTTTATTCTTCAGTTCGTTAATATGGTGTATCACATTTATTGATTTGCATATATTGAAGAATCCTTGCATTCCTGGGATAAACCCCACTTGATCATGTTGTATCATCCTTGTAATGTGCTGTTGGATTCTGTTTGCTAGTATTTTGTTGAGGATTTTTGCATCTAAGTTAATCGGTGATAGTGGCCTGTAGTTTTCTTTTTTTGTCACATCTTTGTCTGGTTTTGTTATCAGGGTGATGGTGGCCTCATAGAATGAGTTTGGGAGTGTTCCTCATTCTGCTATATTTTGGAGGAGTTTGAGAAGGATAGGTCTTAGCTCTTCTCTAAATGTTTGATAGAATTTGCCTGTGAAGCCATCTGGTCCTGGGCTTCTGTTTATTGGAAGAATTTTAATCACAGTTTCAATTTCAGTGCTTGTGATTGGTCTGTTTATATTTTCTATTTCTTCCTGGCTCAGTCTTGGAAGGAAGTGTTTTTCTAAGAATGTGTCCATTTCTTCCAGGTTGTCCATTTTATTAGCATGTAGTTCCTTGTAATAATCTGTCATGATCCTTTGTATTTCTGCAGTGTCAGTTGTTGTTTCTCCCCTTTCATTTCTAATTCTGTTGATTTTTGGTTTTTCCCTTTTTTTCTTGATGAGTCTGGGTAACTGTTTATCAATTTTGTTTTTCTTTTCAAAGAACCAGCTTTTAGTTTTATTGATCTTTGCTATTGTTTCCTTCATTTCTTTTTCATTTATTCCTGATCTGAACTTTATGATTTCTTTCCGTCTGCTAACTTTGGTTTTTTGTTTTTTTTTTTTGTTGTTGTTCTTCTTTCTCTAATTGTTTTAGGTGTAAGTTTAGTTTGTTTATTTGAGAATTTTCTTGTTTCATGAGGTAGGATTGTATTGCTATAAACTTCCCTCTGAGAATTGCTTTTGCTGCATCCCAAAGATTTTGGGTCATCTTGTTTTCACTGTCATTTGTTTCAAGGTATTTTTTGATTTCCTCTTTGATTTATCCATTGACCTCTTGCTTATTTAGTAGTGTATTGTTTAGCTTCCATGTGTTTGTATTTTTTACAGATTTTTTTCCCTGTATTTGTTATCCAGTCTCATAGTGTTGTGGTCGGAAAAGATACTTGATATGATTTCAATTTTCTTAAATTTACCAAGGCTTGATTTGTGACCCAAGGTATGATCTATCCTGGAGAATGTTCTATGAGCACTTGAGAAGAGAGTGTATTCTGTTGTTTTTGAATGGAATGTCCTATAAATATCAATTAAGTCCATCTTGTTTGATGTGTCATTTCAAGCTTATGTTTCCTTCTTTATTTTCATTTTGGATGATCTGTCCATTGCTGTAATAGGGTGTTGAAGTCCCCTTCTATTTTTGTGTTACTGTTGATTTCCCATTTTATGGATGTTAGCATTTGCCTTATGTATTGAGGTGCTCCTATGTTGGGTGCATAAATATTTACAATTGTTATATATTCTTTTTGGATTGCACCCTTGATCATTATGTAGTGTCCTTTGTGTCTTGTAATAGTCTTTATTTTAAAGTTTATTTTGTCTTGTATGAGAATTGCTACTCCCGCTTTTTTCTTCATTTCCATTTGCATGGAATATCTTTTTCCATCCCCTCACTTTCAGTCTGTATATGTCCCTGGGTCTGAAGTGAGTTTCTCATAGATAGCAGATATACAGGTCCGTTTTTTTTTGTATCCATTCAGCCAATCTATATCTTTTGTTTGGAGCATTTAATCCACTTACATTTAAGGTCATTATTTATATGTAGGTTCCTGTTACCATTTTCTTAATTGTTTGGGGTTTTTTATTGTAGGTCTTTTCATTCTCTTGTGTTTCCTGACTAAATAATTTCCTTTAGCATTTGTTTTAAATCTGGTTAGTGGTGTTGAATTCTGTTAACTTTTGCTTTCTTTAAATATTTTAATTTTTATATTGAATCTAAGTGAGATCCTTGCTGGGTAGAGTAATCTTACTTTTAGATTTTTCTCTTTCATCACTTTAAATATGTCCTGCCCCTCCCTTCTGGCTTGCAGAGTTTCTGCTGAAAGGTCAGCTGTTAGTCCTCTGGGGAGTCCCTTGTATGCTTTGTTGCTTTTCCCTTGCTGCTTTTAATATTTTTTTCTATGTATTTAATTTTTATATTTTGATTAATATGTGTCTTGGCATGTTTCTCCCTGGATTTATCCTGTATGGAACTCTCTGTGCTTCCTGGACTTGATTGACTATTTCCTTTCCCTTATTAGGGAAGTTTTCAAGTATAATCTCCTGAAATATTTTCTCAGACCCTTTTTTTTTCCTCTTCTTCTTCTGGGACCCCTATGATTCAAATGTTGGTGCGTTTAATGTTGTTCCTGAGGTCTTTGAGACTGTCCTCAATTCTTTTCATTCTGTTTTCCTTATTCTGCTCTGTGGTAGTTATTTCCACCATTTTATCTTCCAGGTCACTTATCCGTTCTTCTGCCTTAGTTATTCTGCTGTTGTTTCCTTATAGAAAATATTTAATTTCATTTATTGTGTTGTTCATCATTGTTTGCTCTTTAGTTCTTCTAGATCCTTGTTAAAAGTTTCTTTTATTTTCTTCATTCTATTTCTGAGATTTTTGATCATCTCTACTATCATTGTGCTGAATTCCTTTTCAGGTAGACTACCTATTTCGTCTTCATTTGTTTGGTCTGGTGGGTTTTTACCTTGCTCCTTCATCTGCTGTGTATTTCTTTGTCTTCTCATTTTGCTTAACTTACTATGGAACTCTCTGTGCTTCCTGGACTTGATTGACTATTTCCTTTCCCTTATTAGGGAAGTTTTCAAGTATAATCTCCTGAAATATTTTCTCAGACCCTTTTTTTTTCCTCTTCTTCTTCTGGGACCCCTATGATTCAAATGTTGGTGCGTTTAATGTTGTTCCTGAGGTCTTTGAGACTGTCTCCTTGTTAAAAGTTTCTTTTATTTTCTTCATTCTATTTCTGAGATTTTTGATCATCTCTACTATCATTGTGCTGAATTCCTTTTCAGGTAGACTACCTATTTCGTCTTCATTTGTTTGGTCTGGTGGGTTTTTACCTTGCTCCTTCATCTGCTGTGTATTTCTTTGTCTTCTCATTTTGCTTAACTTACTTTGTTTGGGGGCTCCTTTTTGCAGGCTGCCGGTTAAGAGTTCCTGTTGTTTTTGGTGTCTGCTCCCAATGGGTAAGTTTGGTTCAGTGGGTTGTTTAATCTTCCTGGTGGAGGCGACTGTTGCCTGTGTTCTGGTGCATGAGACTGGATCATTTCTTTCTGGTGTGTAGGACCCCATCCGGTGGTGTCTTTTGGGGTGTCTGTGAACTTATTATGATTTTAGGCAGCCTCTTTGCTAATGGGTGGTGTTGTGTTCCTGTCTTTCTAGTTGTTTGGTATAGGGTGTCTAGCACTGTAGCTTGGTGGTTGTTGAGTGGAGCGGGCTCTTAGCCTTGAGATGGAGATCTCTGGGAGAGCTTTTTCTGTTTGATATTACATGGGGATGGGAGGTCTCTGGTGGACTAATGTCCTGATCTTGGCTCTCTCACCTCAGAGGCTCAGGCCTGACACCTGGCTGGAGCACCAAGACCCTATCAGCCACATGGCTCAGAAGAAAAGTGAGAAGTAAAAGGAAAGAAAGAAAAATATGAAATGAAACAAATATTATTAAAATTTTAAAAATTATTAAAACTATAAAAATAAATAAGTAATTAAAAGAAAGAAGACAGCAACAAAACCAAAAAACAACTCCACCAATGATAACAAGCACTAAAAAGTATACTAAAAAAAAACAACAACAAAGAAACGGACAGAACCATAGGACAAAATGTAAAAAGAAATGTAAAATGAAAGTTATACGGACAAAAATCACACAAAGAAGCATATACTGACCAAAAGAGCAAAAGGAAAAAATATATATATTAACAAAATAAAAGGAAGAGAGCAACCAAATGAATAATCAAATCTACCAATGATAATAAGCTCTAAATTCTAAACTAAGATAAACATAAAACCAGAAATATATTAGATGCAGAAAGCAAACCCCAAGTCTAAAGTTGCTCCCAAAATCCACCACTTCAATTTTGAGGTGATTTGTTGTCTATTCAGGTATTTCTTAGATGCAGGGTACATCAAGTTGTTTGTGGAGATTTAATCTGCTGCTCCTGAGGCTGCTGGGAGAAATTTCCCTTTCTCTTCTTTGTTCACACGGCTTCTGGGGTTCATCTTTGGATTTACCCCCCCCCCCAGCATGTAGGTTTCCTGAATGTGTCTGTTGCCTGCCTGGACAGGATGGGGTTAAAGTAGCAGCTGATTAGGGGGCTCTGGCTCACTCCGGCCTGGGGAAGGGAAGGGTATGGAATGTGGGGCAGCCTGCCATGGCAGAGGCTGACATGACGATGCAGTAGCCTGAGGCACACCGTGTATTCTCCTTGGGAAGTCGTCCCTGGATCACGGGACCCTGGCAGTGGCAGGTTGCACAGACTCATGGGACAGGTGCTGTGGATAGTGACTTGTGCTTGCACACAAGCTTCTTGGTGGCTGCAGTAGTGGCCTTAGCGTGTCATGCCCGTCTCTTGTGTCTGCACTGATAGCCGCAGCTCACACCCATCTCTGGAACTTGTTTAGGTGGTGCTCTGAATCCCCTCTCCTTGCACACCCCATACCAATGGTCTCTTGCCTCTTAGGCAGGTGCAGAGTTTTTCCTGGACTACCTCCTGATTAGCTGTTGTGCACTAGCCCCTTCAGGCTGTCTTCACACAGCCAACCCCAGTCCTCTCCCTGGGATCCGATCTCCGAAGCCCGAGCCTCAGCTCCCATCCCCCACTTGCCCAGGTGGGTGAGCAGACAATCCTCTCAGGCTGGTGAGTGCTGGTCTGCACTGATCATATGTGCGGGTATCTCTCTGCTTTGCCCTCTGCACCACTGTTGTTGCGCTCTCCTCCATGGCTCCAAATCTTCCCCCCTGCCCACACCCTGTCTCCACCAGTGAGGGGGCTTACTAGTGTGTAGAAACATTTTCTCCTTCACAGCTCCCTCCCAGAATTGCAAGTCCCATCCTTATTCTTTTGTCTCTGTTTTTTTCTTCTTTCTTTTGCCCTACACAAGTACGTGGGGAGTTTCTTGTCTTTGGGGAAGTCTGAGGTCTTCAGCCAGAGTTCAGTAGGTGTTCTGTAGGTGTTGTTCCTCATGTAGATGTATTTTTGATGTATTTGTGGGGAGGAAGGTGATCTCTATGTCTTACCCGTCCACCATCTTGAAGGTTCCTCCTTTATATCTGTTTTGAATTCTTCCCAAACACTAATTACAGGACTTCTCCAGGTGGCCTGCTTTAGTCCAGTGCATCTACCTATACACTGGGCCTCAATCCTTTGGGACCTGGTTTATCTTGACACTAGTTGAGTACCATCTTTTGACAGAAAGGACTTTAGAAATCATCTCATCAATCTTTTTAAGATCTAGGACTTGACTCCAAGTTCAGTGCAATGGAACACTATTAAATTACATTCTTTTACAATATTTAAATGGGAGAGATGTGCCTAATGTAAGTAGACAATTACCTTATTTGAAAAACAGTTTTAATCTTTTTGCATATGCCTTCTCATTTGAAATTGATAGCATAAAACTTTACTGAATACTGCATAATGCTTATTTTCAGAATGCATAATTAAAAGTAAAATGTGACAAAATATAAGAATATATATTAAAACACTTTCCCAATGAACTGATTTAGAGTAGATATAATTTTATAATAGCTGGTTCATACTAATTAATTTAATTATTTGTTTACATTGTCTTTCTTATTTTTTTTGACATCTTTATTGGAGTATAATTGCTTTACAATGGTATGTTAGTTTCTGCTTTACAACAAAGTGAATCATTTATACATATACATATGTTCCCATATCTCTTCCCTCTTGCATCTCCCTCCCTCCCACCCTCCCTATCCCACCCCTCTAGGTGGTCACAAACCACCTAGCTGATCTCCCTATGCCATGCAGCTGCTTCCCACTAGCTATCCACCCTACATTTGGTAGTATATATATGTCAATTCCACTCTCTCACTTCATCACAGCTTACCCTTCCCCCTCGCCATATCCTCAAGTCCATGCTCTAGTAGGTCTGTATTTTATTCCCATCCTACCCCTAGTCTATTCATGACATTATTTTTTTCTTAGATTCCATATATATATGTTAGCATACGGTATTTGTTTTTCACCTTCTGACTTACTTCACTCTGTATGACAGACTCCAGGTCTATCCACCTCACTACAAATAACTCAGTATCAAATTAGAATAATTTTAAATATTATGCAATTCAGTTTTGTTCATTTGAGTTTAAGGATTTGGTACCATGTGCTGATACTACATCATCAACATCATCATCATCATCATCATCATCATCATCATCCCATATTACTTTTCCAAAGCATTCACTATCATGTTCCTCAAAATTTCTCAGTGAAATCAATTGTGTCAAGTGACTATTACCATTTGCTAGATGTGGAAAGTGTGACAACTTTCAGTGACTTGTAGGATCATCAAGTTTGTAACAGAGCACATCCTAAACACCATCTTCTGACTCAAAACCAATGACCTGTGCATGTCAATACAAATATAAAAAATGTATATACTGCCAATAAGTAAGATAAAGTACAAAAGAAGTACCTAAAATTTTATTGTGATATAGGTAATACCAGTCTGATTGTTTCAGTAGTCTTTTGGACAAAAATGTTTAATTTACAATTTTTCTGTGTCTTATTTACTTAGTTCTTTACATAGCCAGGTACACATACAGAAGGTGTCAGTGACTGTAAAATTATGAAATGAGCCATAGTTGCTCTGATTTTTCAAATATTTTAATGATAACATGATACTAGCTAACACAAACACAGAACTTACTGTGTACCAGACACTCATCTTTGCACTTTATACAAGCTAATGCATTTGATTTTCACTAATTCTATCAGGTAAATACTATTGTTATTCCATTTAAAAATAAGGAAACTGGGCTTCCCTGGTGGCGCAGTGGTTGAGAGTCCGCCTGCCGATGCAGGCGACATGGGTCCGTGCCCCGGTCCAGGAGGATCCCACATGCCGCCAAGCGGCTGGGCCCGTGAGCCATGGCCGCTGAGCCTGTGCGTCCGGAGCCTGTGCTCCACAATGGGAGAGGCCACAACAGTGAGAAGGCCGCGTACCACACACACACACACAAAAATAAAATAAAAAAAAATAAAAATAAGGAAACTAAGGCTCACAGAGTTAAAATAATTTTCCCAAATTCACAAGAGTTGCCTAGCCAGTATTCAAATCTGGGCAGTCTGGCTCCAGTATCTGCCCTCTTAAGCACTACAATACATTATTATCCACAGTTTACAGATAAAGAAGATGAGGTGCAGAGTTTAAGTTGCCAAGGTCAGGAGCCAGTATATTAAACTCCAAGAGTCTGGGTCTAGAGTCCAGGATCATAACAGCTGTACTATACTGGAAAAACAACTGCCTTTAATTCTTAATTACACAAAGATTTCTTTATTTCCTTGGTTAACCCCTAAGGGAAAATTTGCCTCCAGGGGATATTTGGCAATATCTGGAGATAATTTTGGTTGTTACAACATGGCGGGGGGTGGGGATGACCCAGAGACGGGGTGGGGTTGGGGGGAAGAGGTACCACTGACAACCAGCAGGTAGAGGCCAGGAATGCTACTAAATATTCTACAATCTAAACTACAGCCCCCCCACAACAAAGAATTATCCAGCCCCAAATGTGAATAGTACTAAGTTTGAGAAACTATGTTTTTACTGTTATTATCTTTGTTTAGATATATAAACAAGGTTAAGCATATTCCTAGATACCATTTTTGTTTATAAAAGGAAATAATTTTGGAATATTCTAATAATATCAAATAAAGCAGTAGCACAATTTAAAAGTCTAGAATAACTTTAAGTTTTAAAAACTGTCTCCTCAATTTATATTTAAGTATTTATTCAATGAATTATATTTTTAGAATTCTAACTTGGTGATAGCAATATTCTCATCTAGGCAAACTTTCAGTTATGGGAAGGGGGGAATATGTTAACACTTCCTCACTTCCCCACCCTACAACATAACCATCCTAGAAGAGGAGAACTAGTTTTGTTTTGTTTTCTTCTCTTGTAAGTTTCCAGTCACTCATATGATCATGTTCCAATGCTTTCCTTTATAAGGAAAAAGTGGTGGAAAGGCAAACTAGTCAAGCCAATAATTACTTGAGAATCAATGAGAGGATTAAAGTGAGATTATATTTCTTGCACAAAACCAGATGGTAAATTACTACATCCTGAGCTTAAAAAGCAAAATTTGAGTTGGTTTATTTTAGCATCATTTTCGGATAAACTACATTTTAATTATCAAGTTGCTTGGTTGTTGGTCAATATTTCAGGATTAGTATTTTTTATGGTACAAGTCACATACACCCAGGAACTCAATATACATTACTGGGTGATGGTGAAGGGGATGGCAGTGATGAGGATGACGTCAATGAAATAGCATTAAGAAAATAAACTTGTATATAACAATATTAATTCAAAATGGATCTTATATTTCAGGCCACAGAAGAAATAAACCCACTTAGAAAACTCAGTAGGTGGCTAATTCACTATGTACATGGTAGTTAATTTATAACACACATCCTAACCTCAGTAATTTGGAACTATGAACATGCAAATGATGCACCAAATGGTTTGCAGGGTATTTTAAACAAAGGAATTTCTTACTTCAGTGCTTTCATAATTAAGACTTTCTTTTTAAAATACATGGCATTTGGTCAGCAACGACCTCGAGGGGCTAAACTATTGAACAATAACATAGCCAGCTCTTCTTAGTTATTATAAAACTATTTACAAAATAACTATAGATAAATAATTAAGTAAGCAACTGATAACTAAAATCAGACTAAATTACAAAGAATTATAGTTTAATAGATACTGCCTTGTAGGCTTGAGTTCACTATTTCCAGGGAAAGAAAGAAAATTTTACTGAGACATTTTACAGCCATAATTTTATTTTCATTGAGTAGAAAATATGGACTTAAATTTAACTATTGGTGCTCTTGGGCTCTTTACTATCAGAATTCTATGTTACCTTGCAACTTTATAACAGAGGGCACTTTATTTTCCCATCTGATCCATGCATAGTAGAAGTTATTTTATGATTCTCAATGAGCTGTCATGAAACAATTCAAGGATGAAGAACAAGTGAGTCTTCTTCCCCTGTCTATTTCTTTCTGTCTACCAGCTTTTCTGTACCAAATGATAAGAAATATTTCCAGCTCATCAAGACAAGGACTTTGAAAGAGGTCATAGAAAATAGCTATCAGAGAAGAGACTCCGAATGGTATATTTTTCTCAATCATATATATATATGTGTGTGTGGGTGTGGGTGGGCGGTGGGTGTGTGCATATGTGCGCATACACTTTAAATGCACAATGAGAGTGACCTGTCCTCACTTGGACCACATGGAATGGACAAGTACATGATCATCTCTCCACTTGGAACAGACACCTAGTCTCCTTCCTTCACATAAGTTCAGGAAGAGGAACCCCTCACTGATCTCTGGTCATTTCCCTTGCTGCACGTGTTTCCCTTGACCTATGGCTAACAAAAAAATAGCCTTTGATGGGCAGAATGTGGATTTATATCTATAACAACTCAATTTGCTTGATAGCACAAAAATACTAAACCTGTTAATAGAAATATAAGACCTGGTTTCACAGGGAAGAGAGCATAGAGGAGAGAGTAGTGTGGTCAAAACACAAAATAGTGAGTCTATCAAGAGAAGGAGAAACTAATCTCTTTTAGGCTAGTAAATTCTTTACCACACACATGGTCTACGAGATTATTACCAATATGCTAAAACATGTATCTTCTCTTCAATCTCTAATCTTATTCTCATTAGCCATACATTGCAGGAATGCCAGGATAAGAATAGGTCCAGCAAAGTTACTTTTCATCCAATTACGGCCTGATAGATTTTCATCCAAACCAACACCCAACATTGGTCCCATCAAAATATTTGTTGTTGGACAGTGATACTCTCCATACAGTAACAATAAAGAACACAAGATAAGTTGGACCGGGGAAGGGAGGTGATTAAATTGTTCAGGACTTGTTTCAGTTTCTGCATCTAGAAGTTCTTTATAATATCAGTAGAGTAGATGCACATGTCATTCAGCAGTTTGTCAAATAAGTTTAAAGGGTTAATAGTCCTTCCCTCGTTTAACAAATATGGTTGCACTTACAGACATGCCAGTACTCTAAATTTATTTTAACTATGTTGTAGTACACAAACCAGGGAGCAATTCTGATCATTTGTTCTAAATTTATATTCCTCGTCTCCGGGCCAAAAAAATGTAACTCTCCATCTTTCCAAGGCTAAACTTTCTTCCTGTTCCTTCAGCGATCTCACCTGTGTTGTTTATCTCCTTCTACTTTTAATCGGATCCTCTCTGCTAAATTCTCTTCATTACTCCACACTGTGCCCAATACTTCTTTTCCTAACAAACAATACAAAACTCTACCTCCAACCTAAACTCTCAGTTTGACTTAGGGATTATTTACCTGTAAGGAACAGAAATCTACCAAAAAATGTTCAGATATAAAGGAGATCTGTTGAAAACTTAGTTGTCCTAAAAAATCAAAAGAGAGTACATGTGAACCTTAGGGGAACTGGATACTTGTAAGGAAGCTAGTGTCTCCCACAAGTGTGCACATGTACACACATGTGCATGCACACACATGAATATATATACATGTGAATGGGGTCAACCTATATGTATTTTCTGTGATTTGATTTTTTTAATCTCATAGTAGTTCATAGAAGAATTTTCAATAAATGGCATAATATCTCATAGCTTAAATGTACCATAATTTAGTAAATAATTTCCCCATTGCTAGACATTTCTCTTATTTTTAATTTTTAATCTATTACAAATATCCCTGTAATAATTTGTACCATATTTTCATGTACATTTACAAGGTTGTCTGTGAAATATAATCCCAAGAGTAAAACTGCTTGATCTAAGGCACATGCAAGGTTTTTAGTAGATGCTGTGAAACTGCTATTTAAAGAGGCTTTATGGGAAAGCAGATATCACGATGGCAGAGCAGTAAGATGTGGAGCTCACCTTCCCCCACAGATACATCAAAAATACATCTACAAGTGGAATGACTCTCACAGAACATCTACTGAACACTGGCAGAAGACCTCAAACCTCCAAAAGGGCAAGAAAATCCCCCCATAACTGGGTAGTAGAAAAGAAAAAAGAAAAAAAGAGAGAGAAAGAAAGGAATCGGGACTGAACCTGCAACCCTGGGAGGGAGCTGTGAAAGAAGAAAATTTTCCACATACAGGGAAGTCCCTTCACTGGTGGGGAGATCAGCCAGGACAGAGGGGGAGCTTCAGAGCCTCAGAAGAGAGCACAGCAACAGGTTTTCAGGGGCCAAAGCAGAGAGAAACCTGCACAGATGATTGGTGCTGACTGGCACTCTCCAGCCTGAGATGCTGGTCTGTTGGGGCGGGTAGGGGCTGGATGCTGTGGCTCGGGCTTTGAAGGTCAAACTCTGGGGAGAGGACTGAGGTTGGCTGCATGAAGACAGCCTGAGGAGGGTAGGGTGTGGTGCACCACAACCAAGGGAGTATGGGAAGAAGCCTGGGCCTACCAGAGAGGCAAGGTGCCATTGTTGGGGGATGAGTGAGGAGAGAGGCGGGCCTACCATACAAGCTTCTTTCAGGTGCCACATGCTCTCAGGTGGCAGAACACCACCTACATAAGCTAAAGGGGTGGGTGTGAGCCACCGCTGCCAGAGGTGGGCACAGACCACTGCGGTTACCGAGAATCCTGTGAGTGGGTGCAGGTCGCTGACCCCACCTTTCCAGGAGCATGTGCGGCTTGCCAAAAAGGGTCCTGCAACAGCAACAACAACTGCCCTGACTTCCCTTGGAGTGCACGTGGCCCATCGTCACTGCAGAGGATCCCATGACCCTGTGTGAACCACAACATCTGCCACCCGGGGGCATGCGTGACCTGCTGCCACTACCGAGGGTCCCACAACTCAATGCCAACTGCTGCCCTCATTTTCCTGGGAGTGTGTACACGGTCAATACACCTTTACACACCCATTATCAAGGGGATAATGGCCAGCACACACTGAGGAAAGAGAAAGCAAGCATCCAAACCAGATACAGCCCTCATGCCAAACCAAATACAGCCCTAAGCCAAAAAAATATTAAACCTGCACAAGCTATGCAGAGATGATCCCACATATAAATAGCCCTCCAAGAGTACAGTAGATATTTGTTTTTCCCAAACTCACAGAGTAAGAGAAATATAAGCAAAATGAAGCAGAGGAATGACTCTCAGTTAAAAGACCAAGAGAATTCCCCTGAAGGAACAAACAATGAAACAGACCTCTTCAGTCTAACATACACCAAGTTCAAAAAGAAGGTGATGAAAATACTGAAGGAATTAAGAAAGGCTATCAACAGAAATGCAGATTATTGTAAAAAGGAACTAGAAACTATAAGGAGGAGCCAAGAAAAATTAGAAACTTCATTTGCTGAGATGAAAGCTGAGCTCAAGGCAATGAATAGCAGAATGAATAATGCAGAAGAAAGAATAAGTGACACAGAAGATATAATAATGGAAATTACCCAGTAAAAAACAGCAGGAAGAAAGCCAAATGAAAAAAAAATGAAAGCAATGTAAGAGACCTATGGGATAATATAAAGCAGGCCAATCTATGCATAATAAGGATTCCAGAAGGAGAAGAAAGAGAAAAGGGGATTGAAAATGTATTTGAAGAAACTATGGCTGAAAACTTCCCAAACTTAAAGAAGGAAACAGATATCCAGATACAGGAAGCACAGAGGGTCCCAAACAAGATGAACCCAAACAGACATACACCAAGACATACTGTGATAAAAATGGCAAAAGTTAAAGTAAAGAGAGGATTCTGAAGGCACCAAGAGAAAAACAAAGAGTTAATTACAAGGGAACCCCCATGAGACTATTAGCTGATTTCTCTACAGAAACACTACAGGCCAGAAGGGAATCGCAAAATATATTCAAAATCTTGAAAGAGAAAAATCTGCAACCTACAGTGCTCTACCCAGCAAGACTATCATTTAGAATAGGAGGAGAAATAATTTCTCAGAAAAGCAAAATCTAAAAGAATATGGCAATACTAAACCTATCCTAAAAGAAATATTGAAAGGTCATCTCTAAATAGAAAAGAAGCAAGAATATATAGGAAGGAGGAAATCACAGTTGATAAGTAAATCAATTAAACTAGCCAGTATACAGATCAAAAAGAAAAAAAAAGATATTTGTGAAAGCAATGATAAACACAAGGAAGAGCAAAATGATAAACATGAGGATGTAAAAAGGGATATCAAAATCATAAAATGTGGGGAAGGAGAGTAAGACAATGTAGATTATTTTTCTTTTCTTTTTATTAGAATGTCTTGGAGCCTATATAACTATCAGTCTAAAGCAAGCAGATATAGGAAGGGGTTAACGTACTTGAGAAACAAGGCAAAGACAAATCAAAAACATACAAAGGAGTCACAAAAACCAAAAAGAACACAAACATAAAATAAAAGGGAATCATCAAACCACAAAAAAGAAAAAGAAAAAGAAAGGAACAAAGAAGAAACAAAGAATCAACTGGAAAACAAGGTTTGAAATGGCAATAAATACATATGTATCAATAATTACCTTAAATATCAATGGACTGAATGCTCCAATAAAAAGACATAGAATGGCAGATTGGTTAAAAAATCAAGAGCCTACAATACGCTGCCTAAAAGAGACCGACCTTAGGGCAAAGGACACACAGAGATTGAAAGTGAGGGGATAGAAAAAGATATTTCAGGCAAACGGAAATGACAAGAAAGCAGCAGTTGCAATACTCATATCAGACAAAGATTTTAAAGACTATAAAGAAAGATAAAGGACAGTATATAATGATAAAAGGATGAATACAAGAAGAGGATATTACACTCATCAACTTATTTGCACCTAATATAGGAGCACCCAAATATATAAAACAAATACTAACAGACATAAAGGGAGAAATCGATGGGAATACAATAATAATAGGAGAATTTAACACCCAACTCACATCAATGGACAGATCTTCCAGACAGAGAATCAATAAAGCAACAGAGATCCTAAATGATACAATAGAACAGCTAGACTTAATTGATATCTTCAGGACATTACATCAAAAAAAAAAAAACAAAACACTAATACATATTCTTTTCAAGTGCACACAGAACATTCTGTAGCATTGACCACATACTGGGGCACAAAACTAACCTCAACAAATTTAAGAGTACAGAAATTATTTCAAGCATCTTCTCCAACCACAATGGCATGAAATTAGAAATCAACCACAGGAAAAGAAATGAGAACAAAATGACTACATGGAGACTAAACGATATGCTACTTAAAACCAATGGGTCAACAAGGAAATCAAAGGGGAAATTTAAAAATACCTTGAGACAAATGACAATGAAAACACAACCATACAAAAGCAGTTCTTAGAGGGAAGTTCATAGTGATACAGGCCTTCATCAAAAAACAAGAAAAATCTCAAGTCAACAACCTAACCTATCACTTAAAAGAATTAGAATAAGAAGAACAAACAAAACCTAAAGTCAGCAGAAGGAACGAAATAATAAAGATCAGGGAGGACATAAATAAAATAGAGATTAAAAAAACAATAGAAAAAAGTCAATAAAACCCAGAGCTGTTTCTTTGAAAGGGTAAAGAAAAATGATAAATCTCTAGCCAGGCTCACCAAGAAGAAAAGAGAGAGAACCGAAATAAGCAAAGTAAGAAATGAAGAAGGAGAAATCTCAACTGATACCACAGAAATACATAAAACGATAAGAGAACACTATGAACAATTATATGCCAACAAATTTGACAACCTAGAAAAATAGACAACTCTCTAGAAACATACAGCCCACCAAAACTGAATCAAGAAGAAATAGATGATTTGAACAGACCAATCACTAGAACTAGAAGTGAAATAGAACTTGTAATAAAAACAAACAAACAAACAAACAAAAAAACTCCCTACAAACAGAAGTCCAGGACCAGATGGCTTCACAGGCGAATTCTACCAAACCTACAAAGAAGAACTTGCAGCAATTCTTCTCAAACTCTTGCAAAAGATTGAAGAGGAAGGAACACTCCCAAAAACATTTTACGAAGCCATCATCACCCTGATACCAAAACCAAAGACACCAACAAAAAAGAAAAGTACAGGCTAATATTTTTGACGAATATAGATGCAAAAATTCTCAACAAAATATTAGCAAACCAAATTCAACAAGGCATAAAAAAGATCATAAACCACAACCAAGTGGAATTCATCCCAAGTTCAAAAGGATGGTTTGATATTTGCAAATCAATGTAATACACCACATTCACAAAAGAAAATTTAAAAACCACATGATCATCTCAGTAGATGCAGAAAAAGCATTTGACAAAATTCAACATACATTCATGATAAAAACTCTTATCAAAGTGGGAATAGAGGGAACATATCTCA
This sequence comes from Physeter macrocephalus, assembly GCF_002837175.3. NCBI lineage: Eukaryota > Metazoa > Chordata > Mammalia > Artiodactyla > Physeteridae > Physeter > Physeter macrocephalus. The sequence goes on along the minus strand of NC_041234.1, from coordinate 69,562,437 downwards.
ACATAATAAAATACATTTATGACAAACCCACATCCAGTATAATACTCAATGGTGAAAATATAAAAGCCTTCCCACTAAAATCTGAAACAAGACAAGGATGCCCACTCTCACCACTTCTATTCAACATAGTATTGGAAGTCCTAGCCACAGCAATCAGGCAAGAAAAAGAAATAAAATGTACGAATTGGAAGGGAAGAAGTAAAAATTGTCACTATATGCGGATGACATCATACTATATATAGAAAACCCTAAGGATTCCACACAAAAACCACTAGAACTAATAAATTCAGCAAAGTAACAGGATACAAGACTAGCATTCAAAAATTGGTTACATTTCTTAACACTAACAATGAAATATCAGAAAAGGAATGTAAAAATATACCTTTTAAAATTGCACTAAAAAAAAAATACCTAGGAATAAACCTGACCAAGGAGGTGAAAGACTTATATGCTGAAAACTACAAAACATTATTAAAGGAAATTAAAGAGGCTTCAAAGAAATGGAAAGCTAGCCTATGCTCTTGAATTGGGAGAATTAATACTGTTAACATGGCAATACTACCCAAAGCAATCCACGGATTTAATGAAATCCCTATCAAAATACTCGAGACATTTTTCACAGAACTAGAACAAATAATCCAAAAATTTATATGGAACTATAACAGACCCAGAATTGCCAAAGCAATCCTGAGGGAAAAAAAAACAAAGCAGGAGGCATAACATTCCCAGACTTCAGACAATACTACAAAGCTACAGTAAACAAAACAGTGTAGTATTGGTACAAAACCAGATATACGGGTCAATGGAACAGAGTAGAAAACCCAGAAATAAACCCACACACCTATGGTCAATTCCTCTTTGACAAAGGAGGCATGAATATAAAATGAGAAAAAGACAGTCTCTTCAGCAAGTGGTGCTGGGAAAGTTGGACAGCTGCAAGTGAATCAATGAAGTTACAACACACCGTCACACCATGCACAAAAATAAACTCAAAATGCCTTGAAGAATTAAACATAAGACATGACACCATAAAACTCCTAGAAGAGAGCATAGGCAAAACATTCTCTGCCATAAATCGTACCAATGTTTTCTTAGGTCAGTCTCCCAAGGCAATAGAAACAAAACCAAAAATAAGTAAATGGGACTAATCAAACTTATAAGTTTTGCTCAGCAAAGAAAGCCATAAAAAAACAAAAAACAAAAAGACAACCTACGTAATGGGAGAAAATATTTGCAAATGATGTGAGAGACAAGGGCTTAATCTCCAAAATACACAAACAGCTTATACAACTCAACAACAAAGAAAACAAACAACCCAATCGAAAAATAGGCAGAAGACCTCAATAGACATTTTTCCAAAGAAGACATACAGATGGCCAGTAGGCACATGAAAAGATTCTCAACATCACTAATTATTAGAAAAATGCAAATCAAAACTACAATAAGGTACCACATCACACCAGTCAGAATGGCCATAATTAAAAAGTCTACAAATAACAAATACTGGACAGGGTGTGGAGAAAAGGGAACACTCTTACACTGTTGGTGGGAATGTAAGATGGTACAGCCACTATGGAAAATAGTGTGGAATTTCCTCAGAAACCTAAAAATAGAATTATCATATGATGCAGCAATCCCACTCCTGGGCATATACCTGGAAAAAACTAAAATTCAAAATGATACTTGCTTCCCTATGTTCATAGCAGCACTATTCACAATAGCCAAAACATAGAAACAACCTAA
>NC_041234.1:69555083-69560554 GCF_002837175.3 Physeter macrocephalus | reverse complement strand
GACAGATGAATGGCTAAAGAAGATGTGGTACATATATACAATGGAATACTACTCAACCATAATAAAGAACGAAATAATGCCATTTGCAGCAACATGGATGCAACTAGAGATTATCATACTAAGTGAAGTATGTCAGAAAGAGAAAGACAAATACCATATGATATCACTCACTTATATGTGAAATCTAAAATATGGCACAAATGAACTAATCTACAAAAGAGAAACAGATTCACAAACATAGAAAACAGACCTGTGGTTGCCAAAGAGGAGGGGGTTGGGAGAGGGAGGGACTGGGAGTGTGCGATTAGCAGACATAAACTATTATATATATGATGGATAAACAACAAGGTCCTACTGTATAGCACAGGGAACTCTATTTAATATCCTGTGATAAACCATAATGGAAAAGAATATTAAAAAAATGTTTATATTCACTTTGCTGTACAGCAGAGATTGACACAACATTGTAAATTAACTATATTTCAATAAAAAATAAAAATTAAAAGAAAAGAGGCTTTATGAACATATATTCCTAGTAATCTTTGAGAAAACCTATTTCCCAATATTCTCATCAAAGTGGATATTATCAACCTTTTAAACTTTTGCCAGTGTAATGAAAGAAATTCAGTAACTCTCTGAATATTTCTTTTCATTTTTTCAATTTTATTTTATTTCAAATTTTCATTTTACTGATTACTAGTAATTTAAAATAATTCTATATGTTTGTTGGTCCATTTTTATTTTTAATGGTTTTTTAAATTGTTTTCCTATAAGACTTCTGTATATATTATGTACATTACCCATTGTCTGATATATGCGTTGCCTATGTTTTGCCCTTTATTGTTACTATGTATAATTTAATTTTTTTTATGTTGTCGAATTGGTTAATTTATTTCCTTATGGATTCTGGGTTTCAGATCATAATCACGAAGTCCTTCTTTACCTTGAGTTTTAAACACACAATGAGTTTCTTTGGATATGATTAGAGTTTTGTTTTTACATTTAAATCTTTAATCCATTTGGAATTTATTTTGGTGTAAAGTGTGAGGCAAATGATCTAACTTTTTTATTTCTAAATAGATAGGTATCCAAACAACATTTATTGACTAGTCTACTCCATTTTTTAAAATTGAAGTATAGTTGATTTACAATATCATGTTAGTTTCAGGTGTACAGCCCAGTGATTCTTTTCAGGTTCTCTTCCCTTATAAGTTATTACAAAATATTGAGTATAGCTCCCTGGGCTATAGAGTAGGTCCTTGTTTGTTATCTATTCTTTAAACAGTAGTGTGTATATGTTAATCCAAACCTCCTAATATTTCCCTCCCCCCACTCCCCTTTTCCCTTTGGTAATCATAAGTTTGTTTTCTATGTCTGTGAATCTCTTTCTGTTTTGTAAGTAAGTTCATTTGTATCATTTTTTTTTAGATTCTACATATAAGTGATATCATATGATATTAGTCTTTCTCTGTCTGGCTTACTTCACCTAGTATGATAATATCTAGGTCCATCCATGTTGCTGCAAGTGGCATTATTTCATTCTTTTTCATGGCTGAGTAATATTCCATTGTGTATAAATACCACATCTTCTTTATCCATTACTCTGTCGATGGACATTTAGTTTCCTACCATGTCTTAGCTATTGTAAATAGTGCTGCAATGAATATTGGGGTGCAAGTAATTTTCAAATTATGGTTTTCTCTGGATATAAGCCCAGGAGTTGGATTGCAGGATGATATGGTAGCTCTATTTTTAGCTTTTTAAGGAACCTCCATGCTGTTCTCCCTAGTGGTTGTACCAATTTACATTCCCACCAACAGTGTAGGAGCCTTCTTTTTTCTCCACGTCCTCTCCAGTATTTACTGTTTGTAGACTTTTTGATGATAGCTATTCTGACTGGTATGAGGTGATACCTCATTGTAGTTTTTTTTTGCACAGTATACTACTGGCTGAAAAACAGAAATATAGATTAATGGAAAAGGATAGAAACTCCTGAAATAAAGCCACACACCTATGGTCAATTAATCTATGACAAAGGAGGCAAGAATATATAGTGGAGAAAAGACAGTCTCTTTAATAAGTGGTGCTGGGGAAAACTAGACAGCTACATGTAAAAGAATGATATTAGAACGTTCTCTAACACTAATCACAAAAATAAACTCAAAATGGATTAAAGACCTAAATGTAAGACTGGATACTATGAAACTCTTAGAGGAAAACAAGGGCAGAACACTCTCTGACATAAATCGCAACAGTATCTTTTTTAATCCATCTCCTATGGTAATGGAAATAGGAACAAAAATAGACAAACTGGACCTAATTAAACTTAAAAGCTTTTTCACAGAAAAGGAAACCATAAACAAAATGAAAAGACACCCTACAGAATGGGAGAAAATATTTGGAAACTATGCGACCAACAAGGGATTAATCTGCAAAATGTACAAACAGCTCATACAGCTCAATATCAAAAAAACCAAACAACCCAATCAAAAAAAATTGGCAGAATATCTAAATAGACACTTCTCCAAAGAAGATATACAGACGGCCAAAATGCACATGAAAAGATGCTCAACATCACTAATTATTAGTCTACTCAATTTTTAATTATTTGAAACAACATTTTTTTTTGGCTGCACTGTGGGGCAAGTGGGATGTTACTTCAGCAACCAGGGATCGAACCCATGTCCCCTGCAGTAGAAGGGCAGAGTCTTAACCACTGAAACGCTAGGGAAGTCCCCAAAACACCACTTTTATTGTACATTAGTTCTTATGCATATACATGTGTTTCTTTGGGGGATATTTTTTCTGTTCTACTGATGTAAATGTAATAATTGATATATAAGAACTCTGCCTGCTGAGAAACCATTTCCTCAGATTGTATATAATGATGCTTCAAATATCTCATGTTGAACACAGTGCCCATATTTTTTCCTTAAACATGATCTTCACATAATTCTTATCACATTTAATGACATCCTCATTCCTCTGTCACCTAGCCAAGAAACTGTATTGTCATCTTTGTTAGCTCCTTCTCTCTCTCTCCCATATCTTATCAGCAATCAAATCTTGACTTCTATTCTAAAACATCTCTCCAAACTTCTATTATGCTATTTCCATGACCACAGTCATATTTCAAGCCTTAATTTTCTCTCTCTAGGATTATTACAATATTATTACCCTGTATACTCAATAGCCTCTTAAGTGGTCCTCTAATAGATGTGAATTTCAGAACTGCTGGATAGACTTATTTTCTGTGTCTTCAATGTACCCCAAATGAAGCTTTGTTAAAAATTATACAAGTGACCAATACATTTAGTTTTTAAATGTTAGACATTAAAAATGATCAAAGTGATTTAAAATACAGACAATACTTTTGTCTATAAAACTGATAAAGAACAAAAAGTGCCTAGTATTTGGAAACAATCCAATGAAGCAGATTTCTACTGGTGGGTGTATAATGTCATGCAAGACTTCCAGAAAACAGTTTAGCAATGAGTATCTGTAATTCCACTTCTAATAATTTATTCTAAGGGATAACCTGTTGTATTCTCTAAATAATTTATACAACTACATTTGTTGTAGTGTTTTCTTTTTGCAAATAAACTGTCCAGGCATAATAAAGTGCTATAATAAATTATGATATATCCATATGATGAGAATGTGGCCATTAAAATTGGATTATCAAAGAATATTGAAATAATCTGAATGAAGAAGACATGAAAGAAACTGTGTTACAATATACTACTTTGTTTTTTAAATTTGCAACACACAAACACTGGATGAAAGCATACAAGAAATGCCATTGAATAATGGTATTATAGATATGATTTTTCAAAAATTCATCTTGTGATTTTCCTACAGATTTAGAATTTTCTAGAATGAAGATACAACTACAATTGTAATAAAACCAAATAGCAATACCAATAAAATAAATTTTATTTCATATCAGAATCACAAAACAGAGGGCAGTAAGTCACCAATATAGGAATGGATTATATTTCATTTTATTTTTTGTGGTATATCTATAATGAAATGTGTAGTACCATAAAAGGAATGAAGTTCTGAGACATGCTGTAATGTAGATGAACTTTAAAAACATGATTCTATTTGAAATAAGCTAGATACAGGAGGAATGATATTGTATGGTTGCACTTATATGAAATGCCTAGAATTGGCAAATCCACAGAAACAAAGTAGATTAGAGATAACAAGAAGTTTGGAAAATGGAGTAATAGCGATTTATTGCATAATTGGTACAGCTTGAGGTGGTAAAAAATTTGGAAATAGTGATGATGGTTGCACAACTTTATGAATATACTTAATGCCACTAAAGTTTACACTTAAAATGGTTAACATGACAAATTTTATGTCATGTCACAATAACAAAAATGAGGGAATGGATTAGATTTTAAAAGTCTGTTTGTATAAACAAAAGACATCAACAGATACATCACAGAAGAGAAAATAAATTTTTGGAACACATATATGAAACAATGTTCAAACTCTGTAAACAAATAAAAATAAAATAAAATGTCTTTTTTAACCTATGAAAAGAACAAACGTGTTGTATGTTTATTTGCTAATCTGTTTTAAATGCCGACAAAGCTACTGTGGAATTGGTAAATTTCTGGTGATGTAAATTCGAAAAACACCTTTTTTTAAAAACATCTTTATTGGAGTATAATTGCTTTACAATGGTGTGTTAGTTTCTGCTTTATAACAAAGTGAATCAGTTATACATATACACATGTTTGCATATCTCTTCCCTCTTGCATCTCCCTCCCTCCCACCCTCCCTATCCCACCCCTCTAGGTGGTCACAAACCACCTAGCTGATCTCCCTGTGCCATGCGGATGCTTCTCACTAGCTATCCACCCTACGTTTGGTAGTGTAAATATGTCCATGCCAGTCTCTCAGTTCGTCACAGCTTACCCTTCCCCCTCCCGACATTCTCAAGTCCATTCTCAAGTAGGTCTGCGGTTCCATTCCCGTCTTACCCCTAGGTTCTTCATGACCTTTTTTTTTTTCTTAGATTCCATATATATGTGTTACTGTACGGCATTTGTTTTTCTCTTTCTGACTTACTTCACTCTGTATGACAGACTCTATGTCCATCCACCTCACTACAAATAACTCAGTTTCATTTCATTTTATGGCTGAGTAATATTCCACTGTATATATGTGCCACATCTTCTTTATCCATTCATCCGATGATGGACAATTAGGTTGCTTCCATCTCCTGGCTATTGTAAATAGAGCTGCAATGAACATTTTGGTACATGACTCTTTTTGAATTATGGATTTCTCAAGGTATACGCCCAGTAATGGGATTGCTGGGTCGTATGGTAGTTCTATTTGTAATTTTTTAAGGAACCTCCAAACTGTTCTCCATAGTGGCTGTATCAATTTACATTCCCCCCAACAGTGCAAGAGGGTTCCCTTTTCTCCACACCCTCTCCAGCATTTATTGT
>NC_041234.1:69532510-69554820 GCF_002837175.3 Physeter macrocephalus | reverse complement strand
CTTAGTTGGAGAAATGTCTATTTAGGTCTTCTGCCCATTTTTGGATTGGGGTGTTTGTTTGTTTGATATTGAGCTGCATGAGCTGCTTGTAGATTTTGGAGATTAATCCTTTGTCAGTTGCTTCATTTGCAAATATTTTCTCCCACGCTGAGGGTTGTCTTTTGGTATTGTTTATGGTTTCTTTTGCTGTGCAAAAGCTTCTAAGTTTCATTAGATTCCATTTGTTTATTTTTGTTTTTATTTCCACTTCTCTAGGAGGTGGGTCAAAAAGGATCTTGCTGTGATTTATGTCATAGAGTGTTCTATGTTTTCCTCTAAGAGTCTGATAGTTTTTGGCCTTACATTTAGATCTTTAATCCATTTTGAGCTTATTTTTGTGTACGGTGTTAGGGAGTGTTCTAATCTCATACTTTTACATGTACCAGTCCAGTTTTCCCAGCACCACTTATTGAAGAGGCTGTGTTTTTGCACTATATATTCTTGCCTCCTTTATCAAAGATTAGGTGAACATATGTGCATGGGTTTATCTCTGGGTTTTCTATCCTGTTCCATTGATCTATATTTCTGTTTTTGTGCCAGTATCATACTGTCTTGGTTACTGTAGCTTTGTAGTATAGTCTGCAGTTAGAGAGCCTGATTCCTCCAGCTCCATTTTTCGTGCTCAAGATTGCTTTGGCTATTCAGGATCTTTTGTGTTTCCATACAAATTGTGAAATTTTTTATTCTAGTTCTGTGAAAAACGCCAGAGGTAGTTTGATGGAGATTGCATTGAATCTGTAGATTGCTTTCAATAGTAGAGTCATTTTCACAATGTTGATTCTTCCAATCAAAGAACATGGTATATCTCTCCATCTATTTGTATCACCTTTAATTTCTTTCATCAGTGTCTTATAAGTTGCTTCATACAGATCTTTGGTCTCCTTAGGTAGGTTTATTCTTAGATATTTTATTCTTTTTGTTGCAATGGTAAATGGGAGTGTTTTCATAATTTCACTTTCAGATTTTTCATGATTAATGTATAACAATGCCAGAGATTTCTGGGCATTAATTTTGTATCCTGCTACTTTACCAAATTCAGTGATTAGCTCTAGTAGTTTTCTGGTAGCATCTTTAGGATTCTCTATGTATAGTATCATGTAAACTGCAAACAGTGACAGCTTTACTTATTTTCTGATTTGGATTCCTTTTATTTCTTTTTCTTCTCTGATTGCTGTGGCTAGAACTTCCAAACTATGTTGAATAAGAGTGGTGTCAGTGGGAAACCTTGTCTTGTTCCTGATCTTAGTGGAAATGATTTCAGTTTTTCACCATTGAGGATGATGTTGGCTGTGGGTTTGTCATATATGGCCTTTATTATGTTGAGGAAAGTTCCCTCTATGCCTACTTTCTGCAGGGTTTTTTTTTTATCATAAATGGGTGTTGAATTTTGTCGAAAGATTTCTCTGCATTTACTGAGATGATCATATGGTTTTTCTCCTTCAATTTGTTAATATGGTGTATCACGTTGATTGATTTGCGTATATTGAAGAATCCTTGCATTCCTGGAATAAACCTCACTTGATCATGGTGTATGATCCTTTTAATGTGCTGTTGGATTCTGTCTGCTGGTATTTTGTTGAGGATTTTTGTATCTATGTTCATCAGTGACATTGGCCTGTAGTATTCATTTTTGTGACATCTTTGTTTGGTTTTGCCATCAGGGTTATGGTGGCCTCGTAGAATGGGTTTGGGACTGTTCCTCCCTCTGCTATATTTTGGAAGAGTTTGAGAATGATAGGTGTTATCTCTTCTCTAAATTTTTGACATAACTCACCTGTGAAGCCATCTGGTCCTGGGCTTTTGTTTGTTGGAAGAGTTGTAATCAAAGTTTCAATTTCAGTGCTTGTGATTGGTCTGTTCATATTTTCTATTTCTTCCTGATTCAGTCTTGGCAGGTTGTGCATTTCTAAGAATTTGTCCATTTCTTCCAGGTTTTCCATGTTATTGTCATAGAGGTGCTTGTAGTAATCTCTCATGATCTTTTGTATTTCAGCAGTGTCAGTTGTTACTTCTCCTTTTCTTTCTCTAATTGCTTTAGGTGCAAGTTTAGATTGTTTATTCGGGATGTTTCCTGTTTCTTAAGGTAGGATTGTATTCCTAAAACTTCCCTCTTAGAACTGCATTTGCTGCATCCCATAGCTGTTTGGTCATCGTGTCTCCATTGTCATTTGTTTCTAGGTATTTTTTGATTTCCTCTTTGATTTCTTCAGTAATCACTTTGTTATTAAGTAGTGTACTGTTTAGCCTCCATATGTTTGTATTTTTTACAGATCTTTTCCTGTAATTGATATCTAGTCTCATAGTGTTGTGGTCAGAAAAGATACTTGATACGATTTCAATTTTCTTAAATTTACCAAGGCTTGATTGGTGACCCAAGATATGATCTATCCTGGAGAATGTTCCATAAGCACTTGAGAAAAATGTGTATTCTGCTGTTTTTGGGTGGAATGTCCTATAAATATGAATTAACTCCATCTTGTTTAATATATCATTTAAAGCTTGTGTTTCGTTATTTATTTTCATTTTGGATGATGTGTCCATTGGTGAAAGTGGGGTGTTAAAATCCCCTACTATGAATGTGTTACTGTCCATTTCCGCTTTTATGGCTGTTAATATTTGCCTTATGTATTGAGGTGCTCCTATGTTGGGTGCATTAATGTTTACAATTGTTGTATCTTCTTCTTGGATCGACCTCTTGATCATTATGTAGTGTCCTTCTTTCTTCGTTGTACTAGTCTTTATTTTAACGTCTATTTTGTCTGATATGAGAATTGCTACTCCAGCTTTCTTTTGATTTCCATTTGCATAGAATACCTTTTTCCATCCCCTCACTTTCAGCCTGTATGTGTCTCTAGGTCTGAAGTGGGTCTCTTGTAGACAGCATATATAAGGCTCTTGTTTTTGTATACATTCAGTCAGTCTGTGTCTTTGGATGGGAGCATTTAATCCATTTACATTTAATGAAATTATTGATAGGTATGTTCCTATTCTCATTTTCTTAATTGTTTTGTGTTTGTTATTGTAGGTCTTTTCCTTCTCTTGTGTTTCTTGCCTAGAGAAGTTCCTTTAGAATTTGCTGTAAAACTGGTTTGGTGGTGCTAAATTCTCTTACCTTTTGCTTGTCTATAAAGGTTTTATTTTCTCTGTCAAATCTAAATGAGATCCTGGCTTGGTAGAGTAATCTTTGTGGTAGGTTTTTCTCCTTCATCACTTTAAATATGTCCTGCCACTCCCTTTTGTCTTGCAGAGTTTCTGCTGAAAGATCAGCTGTTAACCTTATGGGGTTTCTCCTTTCCCATATTAGGGAAGTTTTCAACTATAATCTCTTCAAATTTTTTCTCAGTCCCTTTCTTTTTCTCTTCTTCTTCTGGGACCCTTATAATTCGAATGTTGGTGCATTTAATGTTGTCCCAGAGGTCTCTGAAACTGTCTTCAGTTCTTTTCATTCTTTTTTCTTTTTTCTGCTCTGCCATAGTTATTTTCACTATTTTATCTTCCAGGTCACTTATCCATTCTTCTGCCTCAGTTATTCTGTTTTTATCCCATCTAGAGTATTTTTAATTTCATTTAATGTGTTGTTCATCATTGCTTGCTTCCTCTTTAGTTCTTCTAGGTTCTTGTTAAATCTTTCTTGCATTTTCTCTATTTTATTTCCAAGATTTTGGATCATCTTTACTATAATTATTCTGAATTCGTTTTCAGATAGACTGCTTATTTCCTCTTCATTTGTTAGGTCTGCTGGGTTTTTATCTTGCTCCTTCATCTGCTGTGTGTTTTTGTGTCTTCTCATTTTGTTCAGTTCTTTTCATTCTTTTTTCTTTTTTCTGCTCTGCCATAGTTATTTTCACTATTTTATCTTCCAGGTCACTTATCCATTCTTCTGCCTCAGTTATTCTGTTTTTATCCCATCTAGAGTATTTTTAATTTCATTTAATGTGTTGTTCATCATTGCTTGCTTCCTCTTTAGTTCTTCTAGGTTCTTGTTAAATCTTTCTTGCATTTTCTCTATTTTATTTCCAAGATTTTGGATCATCTTTACTATAATTATTCTGAATTCGTTTTCAGATAGACTGCTTATTTCCTCTTCATTTGTTAGGTCTGCTGGGTTTTTATCTTGCTCCTTCATCTGCTGTGTGTTTTTCTGTCTTCTCATTTTGCTTATCTTACTGTGTTTGGGGTCTCCTTTTTTCAGGCTGAAGGCTCATAGTTCCCGTTGTTTTTGGTGTCTGTCCCCAGTAGCTAAAGTTTGTTCAGTGGGTTGTGTAGGCTTCCTGGTGGAGGGGACTAGTGCCTGTGTTCTGGTGGATGAGGCTGGATCTTGTCTTTCTGGTGGGCAGGTCCACTTCTGGTCGTGTGTTTGGGGGTGTCTGTGGCCTTATTATGTTTTTAGGCAGCCTCTCTGCTAATGGATGGTGTTGTGTTCCTGTCTTCTTGTTGTTTAGCATAGGGTGTACAGCACTGTAGCTTGCTGGTCGTTGAGTGAAGCTGGGTGTTGGTGTTGAGATGGAGATCTCTGGGAGATTTTTCCCATTTGATATTATGTGGAGCTGGGAGGTGTCTTGTGGACCAGTGTCCTGAAGTTGGCTCTCCCACCTCAGGGGCACAGCACTGACTCCTGGCTGGAGCACAAAGAGCCTTTCTTCCACACGGCTCAGAATAAAAGGGAGGAAAAGTAGGAAGAAAGAAAGAAAGAAAGAGGATAAAATACAATAAAATAAAGTGAGATAAAATAAAATAAAGTTATTAAAATAAAAATTAAGTATTAAGAAAAAGTTTTTTCTTTTAAGTAAAAAAAAATACAAAACCGACAGACAGAACCCTAGGACAAATGGTGAAAGCAAAGCTATACAGATGAAATGTCACACAGAAGCATACACATACACACTCACAAAAAGAAGAAAAGGGGAAAAAATAATATATCTTGCTCTCAATGTCTACCTCCTCAATTTGGGATGATTCGTTTTCTATTCAGGTTTTTCACCAATGCAGGGTAAATCATGTTTATTGTGGAGATTTAATCCACTGCTCTTGAGACTGCTGGGAGAAATTTCTCTTTCTCTTCATTGTTCGCACAGCTCCGGGGTTTCAGCTTTGGATTTGGCCCCGCCTCTGTGTGTAGGTCGCCTTTGGGCGTCTGTTCTTCGCTCAGACAGGACGGGGTTAAAGGAGCAGCTGATTTGGGGACTCTGGCTCACTCAGGCTGGGGGGAGGGAGGGGCACGGAGTGCAGGGAGAGCCTGTGGCGGCAGAGGCCAGCGTGACGTTGCAGCAGCCTGAGGCATGCCGTGCGTTCTCCCCGGGAAGTTGTCCCTGGATCCCGGGACCCTGGCAGTGGTGGGCTGCACAGGCTCCCAGGAGGGGAGGTGTGGATAGTGACCTGTTCTAGCACACAGCCTTCTTGGTGGCGGCAGCAGCGGCTTTAGCTTCTCATGTCCGTCTCTGTGGTCTGCACTGATAGCCGCAGCTCGCTCCCGTCTCTGGAGATCCTTTAAGCAGTGCTCTTCATCCCCTCTCCTCGAGCACCAGGAATCAAAGAGGGAAGAAAAAGTTTCTTGCCTCTTTGGCAGGTCCAGACTTTTTCCCAGACTCCCTCCCAGCTAGCTGTGGTGCACTAACCCCTTCAGGCTGTGTTCACGCAGCCAACCCCAGTCCTCTCCCTGCGATCCGACCAAAGCCTTAGCCTCAGCTCCCAGCCCCCTCCCACCCCAGCATGTGAGCAGACAAGCCTCTCGGTCTCGTGAGTGCTGGTCGGCACCGATCCTCTGTGCGGGAATCTCTCCGCTTTGCCCTCCACACCCCTGTTGCTGTGTTCTCCTCCATGGCTCTGAAGCTTCCCCCCTCCACTACCCACAGTCTCTGCCCACGAAGGGGCTTCTAGTGTGTGGAAACCTTCCCTCCTTCACAGCTCCCTCCCACTGTTGCAGGTCTCATCCCTATTCTTTTGTCTCTGTTTATTCTTTTTTCTTTTGCCCTACCCAGGTACCTGGGGAGTTTCTTGCCTTTTGGGAGGTCTGAGGTCTTCAGCCAGCATTCAGCGTGTGTTCTGTAGTTGTTCCATGTGTAGATGTATTTCTGATGTATCTGTGGGGAGGAAGGTGATCTCCACATCTTACTCTTCCGCCATCTTCCCAGCTCTCCTCTGAACAACAGTTCTTGAAGGCAGTTTTGCAATATGTATCAAGAGCCATGAAAATTATAATATTCCTTGACTCAGTAATCTCTCCTGTGGGAACCTATCCTAAAAAAATAATAATTAATTTTAATGAATGCATTATTTATAAAAATAAAAACAAACAGAGAAAAGAAAGAAACAACTTAAGTTTCAAATGAAAGAGGATTAATAATATTATGGATTTTATATTAAACTGAATATCATGAACACACTAAAAGTGATAATACTTATTAAGACTAAGTAGTACATGGGAAAATATTGATAATACATCATCAGTTGATAGGTAAAATACAAACATATATACACTGTAATTGTAACCATACAAATACATGAAAATGAAAGTGGTGAAAGAGAATTAAAAACAAACGGTAATATTTTGATATATTTTCTATAATTTTTGCCATGTACTTTAGCAATTCATCTGTAACTTAAATGAAAGAAACAAATGAACAAATATTTGTACGAAAGTCAAGTGGGTTGTTTGAGATTTAATAAACTACTCCTTCTAGAAACAAAATAATGCATTGTTTGAGTCTCGAGCTAGTCAACAAAAGCCAGGTACTTTTAAAAGGTCTTAGAATTCTTTTTGAACCAGAGTGTGATTACCCATTTCAGTCAACTCAAGCTTCCCAAATAAAAGACTTGGCTTTTACAAAATGTCACATATTATAGCAGTTCCTATGCCCATGAATGTACTGAACATATTAATAACTGAGATAATACTGAATGAAGATTTTTGCTTTCATCCAGGGATAAGAAATTGGCCATCAATTTTCTAAAAATTAGCTTTCCCTTCAATAAATAAAATAATGAATTGTTATTTTGAGCACTTCTGTTCTTTTACCATATCTTAAAAGAAAGACCAAAAGGAGAAAATTGTTTCTAATTAACTAAACTTTATCCTAGAATACAACTCAAGAATATTTATAGGACTACAAAATTATTTAGCACTCACCAAGATAAAATTCACAAATGTCAGGCATGCAAGAAAGGAAAATGTAACCTATAATGAGAAAAAGAAATCAATCTTTAAACTGACCCCGACGTTAGAATTAAACAACGACATTTAAAATGTTATTATATCTGTATTTTGTATGCTCAAAAAGTTAACTATAGTCATTGGAGATGTGAAAAAAGACCCAAAGTGAACTTCTAATCATGAAGAATACAATATCTGAGATGAAAACTATAATGTCTAAGAAGAAAAATATACACTGGAGGGGATAAAAAGCAGATTCGACATTGACAAATAAATTAGTGAACTTTAAGACAAAGCAATAGAAGTAATTCAAATTGCCACAGAGAAGAAAAAAATGCACAGAGCATCATCGTCAGTGAACAATGGGCTAACTTAAAGAAGCCTAATATATGTTTAATTTCAGTCCCTCCAGCAAACGAGAGAGGCTGAAAGAGAAAAAAATTTTGTTGAGTATATACTGTCCAAAAATTTAAAAGTTTGATGAAAACTATAAACCCACAGATAAAAGAAACTCAGAAGCATGAAGAACAGGAAACATGAAGAAAAGTAAACCAAGGTACCTCATAATCAACTTGCTCAAAACCATTGATCAAGAGAAAATATTAAAAGCAGCCAGAAAAAAAGGAGTCTCTATGAGAATAGTGCCATTCTCTGGTCAACCACTTACCCAACCCACCTGCTCAAGGACAGCTGTAATCCAAATAAATGCCTACATGAGCAAGCCCCTGGAGCTTACCCTCAAATTTGCTAGATTTGGGGGGGCAGTAGAATTGGTGGTGGTGATGAGGACAATCATACCTCACCATCCTGTGTATCTGGATTACTGGGTCTCTGGGCTTACATCATGTAATACATACCAATTTTCTTTACCTGCTGCTACTAATGTTTTCCAAAAAAACGTCTGAATTTCAGAGCTAGATACACTGTATTTTCTTTTGAAACTACATAGATACATTTCTACTTTTGGAAGGATATGAAAGTGAGATAAACATGTAATTACTTATTTTTTGTTAGTTTTCATGATTGTCAACTGCAAATTGTGTAGATACTTAAGTTGAAAGTGCATCAAGATATTGCCTCTATTACAAAAAAATCTAGCAAAAATCTCCCTTAAAGTCTTCTAAATAAATAAACATACAGGTAAAAAGGATGAAATGTTCATTAGCTATAGATTTTCTGGCATTCTTCTTATGAATATTAGTTAAACTATAGTGAAACAGTAAATAATAAGTGAAGTGGAGTTATTTGTTATTAGTTTCATTTTGATCCCATAATTACAAAAAATAACCTGTATTCTAGGATGGAATTTCAAAGAAAATTGTCACTCAGGCATATTTTCCCATACCTACTCTTTGGACATATCTCTGCATCATTCAATGGGTCAGGATTTTAAAAGTCATGTTTTACAATGCTGTGTTAGTTTCTACTGTACAGCAAAATGAATCAGCTACACATATAAATATATCCCCTCTTTTTTGGATTTCCTTCTAACACCACATTGTAAAGCAACTATACTCCAATAAAAAATTAATTTTAAAAAAGGGAAAATCAAACTAATAAAAAAGTACATTTTCATTAAAAATAAATAAAAGTCATGCTGCTGTAACATATCTTGTGGATGTAAGAAGGCTATTTCCACTCTTTAGAATGAATCAGAAAAAGGAAAACAACCAAATAGAAATATGAAATTGTAGTTAATAGAAAACAACAGATGTCTTAAAAACATATGTAAAGATATTGAGCCATACTTATAATTAGAGAAATATAATGAAATACAAGATAGTACCTTTTACCTTCTAAATAGAAAAATAAAATTGATAATACTAGGCTTTCATGAGTAAGTGAGGAAAGAGGCAATTCTTTATTTTATTACTAGGAGTCAAAATTGAAGTACTCCTTTTGGAGCACAATTTTACAATATCAGTTAAAATGTAAACTGCACACGCCTTTTGACCATCAGTAGAGAGCTGCTTAAATGAATTGTGATACATCTATACAATGGAAAACTATTCAGCTACTAAAAGTGAGATGGATCTGTACATGCTAAATTTGGATATACTGATAAGGAAAACAAGTGGCCAAACACTTAATATTTGGAAAGCAACTCTTTATGATTGTTATCACTGGGGAATAAAATGGCAGAGTAGTATGCTTATATTTTGTATTTTCCTACTTCTCTACCATCTTTGAAATCTTCATCATGACCACATATAACCATTATAGTAAAAAAAACCTATGGTGGAGGGTCAGGAATTACTTTGATGGTGCAATGGTTAGTTTTCCTTTTCATTTTGATGAAAAAAAGTGAATTTTTCTATATCCTAGGGCAAATATGATGATGATGAACATTTTAAATTTCTTGCATTTTGACAATTGTATCATTTTTCTTAAAGTTATAATACTTCCCCCTCAACAAAGCAGGGGATGTTTACATTTCTCCTTATAAGTTTCTGCTATGAAACTAGTGACTAGCTATTTCTCTACTCAGCAAAAACTCTGGTTTTCTTTTTTTCCCCTGTCTTTTCAGTTTTAAATGACTCCTTTCTAACAATTATGCATACATATGCATTTTTTATTGGATGTTAAACTCCACTTGAAAGGCTAGCATTTTCTCTTTGTGACTCCTGCACCTTCTGGTTAGGAAGGGGCACAAGTCCTAGAGTTAAGATTTCCTAGGTTTAAATTTGCTAATTACTAGATTGTTGAGGCAAGGTGCTCAGTCTCTCTGAGCCTCTCTATCTTTGGTTCTTCAAAATAGAGATAACAATAACATTTACCTTATGAGATTGTTGTAAGTATTAAACAATATCAAGATTAATATATGTAAAGTTCTTAGCACATAATAAGGGTAACAAAACGTTAACTACTATTAGTATTTTCATTGATTAATACATATTAATTAAATAAAATGTATTATAATATTTTAACTGGCCAGTTATGAAAAGAATTATTATTTCAAACATTTGACAAAAGTGTTTTATATTTTTACTCATATACAGTTCATATCTTTAATCATGCCTTTAAAAATGGTGTACACCGTAAACTAGAATAAAATTAAACATCACATATTTGTGGAAAATACCAAGAAACATAATGGATTGTTATATCAGCAATTGGATAGAGTATGTTGGTGGATTAAATTAGTTAGCATAGAACTCTATATTTTACACTGAGATGATTGTAGAGGGTAAACATCAAAATAGTCCCTGGTATAGCATAGGTGGTGTGCCATTTTCACATGTAATGACAGGTAATTATATCTTCCTAGAATGTCCTTGTCCCCTTGTGACCAGGCAAAATCTTATTCTTCCTTTCAAACTCAGTTTAAATAATAACTCTTCTCTTGAAATCTTACCCAACTTTCCATGACAGAATTAGTTGTTCTGTCCTTTCAGTTTCATCTTGTTAATATCTGTGTACCATACTAACAATTTTTTACTGCTTACATGTCTGTTTCTCCCCACTGACTGTGAGCTTCTCAATGGAAGGAATATGGCTTATTCGTTTTTGTTCCCAGATGCCCCATGCCATTAATGCAAGTTGAGATTCCAACACCTTCACCAAAAGGTAAGGATAATGGGAATAATATTGTCCTCAGAATAAAACTATTCAAAGCCACACAGCATGAACATGACTAGCAATTTGTGAACTTTAATAAATCTATGAGTAAATAATTAACTAAAGGGACAGAAACACCCCAAAGTTGATGAAAGACTGAAATTCATAATAATTACTTTATTGGACTCTGGAGTCTGATCCAATTCCACTATTTACTAAATGTATTATTTGGGCAAGCTTCTTAAACTTTTATAAACCCATTTTTAAGATGGGGATCATACCAATATTAATCTTTTGAAGTATGGTTTTGGAAGAGTAATTAGAAAATTATTTGTAAAGCACTTAGCACAGTGTCACATATTGAGTATTTCATACTCACCTTTTTGTGCCTCGGTGTCCTCATCTGTGAAATGAAGGTTTTAATAGTATCTAACTCATGAAAGTGTTCTGATAATTAAATGAATCAATGAATGCAAAATTATTAGTACATTTTCTGGCAAATAGCCAGTGCTACATAAATTTTCATTATTTTTATTATTAATAATAATATTAATATCATTAATAAGTAAGCAAACATAGTCAAGTGAATTCTATTAGGAGAAACACAATATGAAAAGAAGAGTCAGCCTAGAAAAATGAAGAGGCAAACATAGTGATCCTATTCAAATATACTTCATCTTGAAAGGCTGTGTTCTAGACACCAGACCAGTGTTTTGTAAACTGCAGGTGGCAACCCACTTGTAGTCACTATATCAATTGTGTCCAGCAGTCTTTTTTTTTTTTTCTCAAGAGAAGACAAACTAATGGAGACCTACTCTGAGATAACCTGGATGTTGGAATTATCAAATCTGCAATTTTTTTTAGTTTTTTATTTTAAAGTCTATTTTTAAGAGCTGTTTTATGTTCACATCAGACTTAAGAGGAAGGTACAGAGATTTCCCATGTATCACCTAGCTTCCACACAAACATAGCTTCCCTCATTACCAACATCCTTCACCAGAGTAGTACATTTATTACAACTGATGCACCTACACTGACACACCATCATCACCCAAAGTCAACGGTTTACATTAGAGTTTATTATTGGTGTTATACATTCTATGGATTTGGACAAATGTATGACATGTATCTATCATTATAGTATCAAACAGAGTATTTTCACTGTTCTTAAAGTCCTCTGTGCTCCACCTATTCATTCCTTCATCCCCACAACCCTTCCAGCATTCTTTCTAATGAAATAGAACAGAATAGGATAAGATAGCATAGAATAGAAAAAAAAAATAAAACAGAATAGAATAAATCATTGAGAGTGTACAATATTTAGGATGATTCTAATGAGTGACTGAGTTTGTGTATATACTGGGTCACTACATTAAATATATTTTTAACTGGGGTTTAATAAAACATTTGAAATCTGCTCTTCTGGCTTGTAGTGAATTTAACAAGGTGCTCCCTTGTAAGGAGCCTCTCAGGACAGCTAGCCAACTTTCCAAAAATGATTGACAATTCATTGATGAATCATACAATGTACTCCTTAAAAACTGAAATACAAAACAAGCTAACACATGGTAAGACTAATACATGTTCATTGTGTGAAAATAAATGAATGCCCAATATGCTAACTCAGCAGAACAGATCATGTAATATGAATAGAAAAAATGAACTGATTTGATTAATGTTATGGCCAGTTTTAAAACCCAAACTAGACCCCACGTTTCCTGGTCTAAAGCACTGCCCTTTCCACTATACCTGGAACTTTCCCACTTTATCTTTATGAGCACCAGAGAACCCTAGAAATATGTGAGGGTTTGTCATAAGGAGAGAAATGAGGACAAAAATGTGGAGCCCTATACATTCTAAACTATTTCAGTTAGAGAGGCTTGTTTATGACTGCATTATATTTTGAGATTTTCAAATCATAAAAAAAAAAAACACTATCTTTTAAAACCACTGCAATAAACCTTGCAGCTTCCCTATACTCTCATGACTTAATTGGACAGGACAGAAAACTTTAGTCAGTATAGCACCTGTACCACACACTGTTCTCTTGCTCAGTTATGCACTTAGAGACTAAAAGGCCCAAACCCTCTTTTCATGTGACATTAACTGTTTTATGAATAACAGAAGTATGAAGACGTTATTCTCAGGGATATGTACTAAAGGAACTTTAAGATAATTTATCTTAAAACCAGCCTCAGGTGCATATCAAAGACAAATTTGTTCATAAATGCAAAGATTTACACTATGAAATAAATATCAGATACTATCCTTCTTCATTCCACAGTAGCCTACTCTACCTGCTAGTAGAGCATTTTTACTCTTATATTTCTAACATGAACCCATCCTTTATTTTTTATTTTTTTTATTTATTTTTTTGGTATGCGGGCCTCTCATTGTCGTGGCCTCTCCAGTCCAGTTGCGGAGCACAGGCTCCGGACGCGCAGGCTCATTGGCCATGGCTCACGGGCCCAGCCGCTCCGCAGCGTGTGGGATCTTCCCGGACCTGGGCAAGAACCCGTGTGCCCTGCATCGGCAGGCAGACTCTCAACCACTGCACCACCAGGGAAGCCCCCCCATCCTTTACTTTAAAACTCTCTTCTTATGGCACCCTATTCTCGCCATAACACACATAAGTACCCTAGATCATTTTACATTTCCTCCAGATTTTCCTCAGCCTCATTATGTCTTTTCTCAGGGGGCAGTGACTGAAAGGGCCAAATAAAAGTGGACACATAAAGGTTTTATAGTATTAAGGATAGTGTTTCTGTTTTGGTTTTCAGCATCCCTTCTGATGCTTTCCAGCATTTCACTGATCTTTTTGAACTTACACAGTGAAGTTCACTTTAGAAGGACCAACAAAGCTACCACAGCAAAATGTCTTGTTCCCATCTAAATTTCCATTCACTTATTGAGATCAAGTTTTGATAAAACAAATCAAAAATTTTCAGCTCATTTCTCTGATCCAAGGATAGAATGATAAGTGTTGTACTCTGTAAATTTTAAAAGATGGGAAAGGGCTTCCTTGGTGGCGCAGTGGTTGGGAGTCTGCCTGCCGATGCAGGGGACATGGGTTAATACCCCAGTCCGGGAAGATCCCACATGACGTGGAGCGCCTGGGCCCGTAAGCCATGGCCCCTGAGCCTGCGCGTCCGGAGCCTGTGCTCTGCAATGGGAGAGGCCACAACAGTGAGAGGCCCGCGTACTGCAAAAAAAAAAAAAAAAAAAAAAAAAAAAAAAAAGATGGGAAAATCACCACCCAACAGTAAATGAGGATTTTTAACCATAAAAATGAATGAATGTCTCACAATACTTTGCCAGCTGAGAAAACATCAGACTTAATATTTGTTAGTCAAAATTAACTATATATCCACATATACATATATGTTACATATAAGTAACATATAAGGTATACACATGTATTAATTTATGTATTAACTATAATCATATATATTCAATAAATGTAGTTGAATCCTGCTATCCTTTAAATACACAGATTTCATAATTCTACATAGACTTATTTGATATTCTAGACCACAACTCTTATTGTGCATAGTTGAGGGTCTCCAAACATTTTTTACATTCACCCATATCAGAAGATATAATATATATATATATAATATATACAATACAGACATATTCTATGGGAAATCATAAGGCATATACAAAAAGAGGATATAGAATGAGATATAAATTATTTAAAACATTATGTTTTAGTAATAAAAATATCTTGCTATAATAAACTATCATGAATAATTGTAAGAATGGGGTAGACTGGTTCAAGATGGCAGAGTAGAAGGACGTGCTCTCACTCCCTCTTGCGAGAGCACCGGAATCACAACTAACTGCTGAACAGTCATCGACAGGAAGACACTGGACCTCACTAAAAAAGGTACCCCACATCCAAAGACAAAGGAGAGGCCACAGTGAGATGGTAGGAGGCGTGCAGTCACAATAAAATCAAATCCCATAAATGCTGGGTGGGTGACTCACAAACTGGAGAACACTTATGCCACAGAAGTCCACCCACTGGAGTGAAGGTTCTGAGCCCCATGTCAGGCTTCCCAACCTGGGGGTCTGGCAATGGGAGGAGGAATTCCTAGAGAATCAGACTTTGAAGGCTAGCGGGATTTGATTGCAGGACTTCAACAGGACTGGGGGAAACAGAGACTCCACTCTTGGAGGACACACACAAAGTAGTGTGCACATCAGGACCCAGGGGAATGAGTGGTGACCCCATAGGAGATGGAGCCAGACCTATCTGCTAGTCTTGGAGGGTCTCTTGCAGCGGCTGGGGGTGGCTTTGTCTCATGTGAGGACAGGGACACTGGCAGGATAAATTCTGGGAAGTACTCCTTGGCATGAGTCCCCACAGAGACCACCATTAGCCCCACCAAAGACCCCAGGTAGGCTCCAGTTGGGTGACCTCAGGCCAAACAACCAACAGGGAGGAAACCCAGCCTCACTCATCAGCAGACAAGTGGATTAAAGTTTTACTGAGCTCTTCCCAACAGAGCAACAACCAGCTCTACCCACCACCAGTCCCTCCCATCAGGAAACTTGCTCAAGCCTCTTAGATAGCTTCCTCTACCAGAGGGCAGACAGCAAAAGCAAGAAGAACTACAATCCTGCAACCTGTGGAACAGAAACCACATTCACAGAAAGATAGACAAGATGAAAAGGCAGAGGGCTATGTACCAGAGGAAGGAACAAGATAAAACCCCAGAAAAACAACTAAATGAATTTGCAACCTTCCAGAAAAAGAATTCAGAATATGAAAGTGAAGATGATCCAGGACCTCAGAAAAAGAATGGAGGCAAAGATCGAGAAGATGCAAGAAATATTTAACAAAGACCTAGAAGAATTAAAGAACAAACAAACAGAGATGAACAATAAAATAACTGAAATGAAAACTACACTATAAGGAATCAATGGCAGAATAACTGAGTCAGGAGAACGGATAAGTGACCTGGAAGACAGAATGGTGGAATTCACTGCTGTGGAACAGAGTAAAGAAAAAAAGAATGAAAAGAAATGAAGACAGCCTAACAGATATCTGGGACAACATTAAACATTAACAACATTAGCATTATAGGGGTCCCAGAAAGAGAAGAGAGAGAGAAAGGACCCAAAAAATATTTAAAGAGGTTATAGTCAAAAACTTCCCTAACAAAGGAAAGGAAATAGCCACCCAAGTCCAGGAAGTGCAGAGAGTCCCAGGCAGGATAAACACAAGGAGAAACATGCTGAGACACATAGTAATCAAATTGGCAAAAAATAAAGACAAAGACAAATTATTGAAAGCAGGAAGGGAAAAACAACAAATAACATAAAAGGGAACTCCCATAAGGTTAACAGCTGATTTCTCACCAGAAACTCTACAAGACAGAAAGGAGTGGCATGACATATTTAAAGTGATGAAAGGGAATGACCTACAAGAAAGATTATTCTACCCGCCAAGGATCTCATTCAGAAGTGGTGGAGAAATCAAAAGCTTTAAAAACAAGCAAAAGCTAAGAAAATTCAGCACCACCAAACCAACTATACAACAAATACTAAAGGAACGTCTCTAAGTGGGAAACACAAGAGAAGCAAAGGACCTACAAAAACAAACTCAAAACAATTAAGAAAATGGTAATAGGAACATACATATCGATAATTACCTTAAACTAGAATGGATTATATGCTCCAACCAAAAGACACAGGCTCACTGAATGGATACAAAAACAAGACCCACATATATGCTGCCTACAAGACACCCACTTCAGACCTAGGGACACATACAGACTGAAAGTGAGGAGATGGAAAAAGATATTCCATGCAAATAGAAATCAAAAAAAGCTGGAGTAGTAATACTCATATCAGATAAAATAGACATTAAAATAAAGAATGTTACAAGAGACAAGGAAGGACACTATATAATGATCAAGATATCAATCTGGGAAGAAATTATAACAATTATAAACATATATGCTCCTAACATGGGATCACCTCAATACATAAGGCAACTGCTAACAGCTATAAGAGAGGAAATTGACAGTAACACATTAATACTGGGGGAATTTAACACTTCACTTACACCAATGGACAGATCATGCAAACAGAAAATTAATAAGGAAACACAAGCTTTTAATGAGACAATAGACCAGATGGATTTAATTGACATTTATAGGACATTCCATCCAAAAACAACAGATTACACTTTCTTCTCCAGTGCTCACTGAAAATTCTCCAGGATAGATCACATCTTGGGTCACAAATGAAGCCTCAGTAAATTTAAGAAAATTGAAATCATACCAAGCATCTTCTCCGACCACAACATTATGAGATTAGAAATCAATTACAGGGAAAATGACATAAAAAACACAAACACACGGAGGCTAAATAATACGTTACTAAGTAACCAAGAGATAACTGAAGAAGTCAAAGAGGAAACCAAAAAATACCTAGAGACAAATGAAAATGAAAACACGATGATCCAAAACCTATGGGATGCACCAAAAGCAGTTCTAGGAGGGAAGTTTAGAGCAATACAAGCCTACCTCAAGAAACAAAAAAAAATCTGAAATAAACAATCTAACCTTACACCCAAAGTAACTAGAGAAAGAAGAGCAAACAAAACCCAAAGTAAGCAGAAGGAAAGAAATCATAAAGATCAGAGCAGAAATAAATGAAATAGAAACAAAGAAACCAATAGCAAAGATCAATAAAACCAAAAGACGGTTCTTTGAGAAGATAAACAAAATTGGTAAACCATTAGCCAGACTCATCAAGAAAAAGGGAGAGTACTCAAATGAAGAAATACCTAGAGACAAATGACAATGAAAACACGATGATCCAAAACCTATGGGATGCACCAAAAGCAGTTCTAGGAGGGAAGTTTAGAGCAATACAAGCCTACCTCAAGAAACAAAAAAAAATCTGAAATAAACAATCTAACCTTACACCCAAAGTAACTAGAGAAAGAAGAGCAAACAAAACCCAAAGTAAGCAGAAGGAAAGAAATCATAAAGATCAGAGCAGAAATAAATGAAATAGAAACAAAGAAACCAATAGCAAAGATCAATAAAACCAAAAGACGGTTCTTTGAGAAGATAAACAAAATTGGTAAACCATTAGCCAGACTCATCAAGAAAAAGGGAGAGTACTCAAATGAAGAAAATTAGAAATGAAAAAGGAGAAGTTACAACAGACACCGTAGAAATACAAAGCATCCTAAGAGACTGCTACAAGCATCTCTATGCCAATAAAATGGATAACCTGGAAGAAATGGACAAATTCTTAC
Organism: Physeter macrocephalus; assembly: GCF_002837175.3. NCBI lineage: Eukaryota > Metazoa > Chordata > Mammalia > Artiodactyla > Physeteridae > Physeter > Physeter macrocephalus. Next base: position 69,536,791 of record NC_041234.1, on the reverse strand, counting down.
AAAAGTATAAGCTTCCAAGACTGAACCAGGAAGAAATAGAAAATATGAACAGACCAATCACAAGTAATGAAATTGAAACTGTGATTAAAAATCTTCCAACAAAGAAAAGCCCAGGACCAGATGGCTTCACAGGTGAATTCTATCAAACATTTAGAGAAGAGCTAAAACCCATCCTTCTCAAACTCATCCAAAAAATTGCAAAGGAAGGAATACTCCCAATGATCATCTCAATAGATGCAGAAAAAGCTTTTGAGAAAATTCAACACCCATTTATGATAAAAAAAACTCTCCAGAAAGTGGGCATAGAGAGAGCCTACCTCAACATAATAAAGGCCATATATGACAAACTCACAGCAAACATCATTCTCAATGGTGAAAACCTGGAAGCATTTCCTCTAAGATCAGGAACAAGACAAGGATGTCCACTCTCACCGCTATTATTCAACATAGTTTTGGAAATCCTAACCCCGGCAATCAGAGAAGAAAAAGAAATAAAAAATTCAAATTGGAAAAGAAGAAGTAAAACTGTCACTGTTTGCAGATGCCATGATACTATACATAGAGAATCCTAAAGATGCCCCCAGAAAACTACTAGAGCTAATCAATGAATTTGGTAAAGTTGCAGGATACAAAATTAATGCACAGAAACCTCTTGCATTCCTATACACTAATGATGAAATGTCTGAAAGAGAAATAAAGGAAACACTCCCATTTACCATTGCAACAAAAAGAATAAATTGGCTAGGAATAAACCTACCTAGGGAGAAAAAAGACCTGTATGTAGAAAACTGTAAGACACTGATGAAAAAAATTAAAGACAATACCAACAGATGGAGAGATGTACCATGTTCTTGGATTGGAAGAATCAATATTGTGAAAATGACTATACTACCCAAAGCAACTTACAGATTCAATGCAATCCGTATCAAATTACCAATGGAAATTTTTATAGAACTAGAACAAAAAATCTTAAAATTTGTATTGAGACACAAAAGACCCCAAATAGCCAAAGCAGTCTTGAGGGAAAAAAACAGAGCTGGAGAAATTGGGCTCCCTAACTTCAGACTATACTACAAAGCTAGAGTAATCAAGACAGTATGGTACTGGCACAAAAACAGAGATATAGATTAATGGAGAGAATCCTAAAGATGCCACCAGAAAACTACTAGAGCTAATCAATGAATTTGGTAAAGTTGCAGGATACAAAATTAATGCACAGAAACCTCTTGCATTCCTATACACTAATGATGAAATGTCTGAAAGAGAAATAAAGGAAACACTCCCATTTACCATTGCAACAAAAAGAATAAATTGGCTAGGAATAAACCTACCTAGGGAGAAAAAAGACCTGTATGTAGAAAACTGTAAGACACTGATGAAAAAAATTAAAGACAATACCAACAGATGGAGAGATGTACCATGTTCTTGGATTGGAAGAATCAATATTGTGAAAATGACTATACTACCCAAAGCAACTTACAGATTCAATGCAATCCGTATCAAATTACCAATGGAAATTTTTATAGAACTAGAACAAAAAATCTTAAAATTTGTATTGAGACACAAAAGACCCCAAATAGCCAAAGCAGTCTTGAGGGAAAAAAACAGAGCTGGAGAAATTGGGCTCCCTAACTTCAGACTATACTACAAAGCTAGAGTAATCAAGACAGTATGGTACTGGCACAAAAACAGAGATATAGATTAATGGAATAGGATAGAAAGCCCAGAGATAAACCCACACACATATGATCAACTAATCCATGACAAAGGAGGGAAGGATATACAATGGAGAAAAGACTGTCAGTTCAATACATGGTGCTGGGAAAACTGGACAGCTATATGTAAAAGAAAGAAATTAGAACACTCCCAAACACCATACATAAAAATAAACTCAAAATGGATTAGAGACCTAAATGTAAGACCTCACACTATAATACTCTTAGAGGAAAACATAGGAAGAACACTCTTTGACATAAATCACAGCAAGATCTTTTTTGATCCACCTCCCAGAGTAATGGAAATAAAACCAAAAATAAACAAATGGGACCTAATGAAACTTAAAAGATTTTGCACAGCAAAGGAAACTACAAACAAGATGGAAACACAACCTTCAGAATGGGAGAAAATATTTGCAAATGAATCAATGGACAAATTATTAATCTCCAAAATATATAAACAGCTCATGCATCTCAATATTAAAAAAACAAACAACAATATCCAAAATTGGGCAGAAGGGCTAAATAGACATTTCTCCAAAGAAGACATACAGATGGCCAAGAAGCACATGAAAAGCTGCTCAACATCACTAATTATTAGAGAAATGCAAATCAAAACTGCAATTAGGTATCACCTCACACCAGTTAGAATGGATATCATCAGAAAATCTCCAAACAACAAATGCTGGAGAAGGTGTGGAGAAAAGGGAATCCTCTTGCACTGTTGGTGGGAATGTAAATTGATACAGCCACTGTGGAGAACAGTATGGAGGCACCTTATAAAATTAAAAACAGAACTACCATGTGACCCAGCATTCCCACTACTGGGCATATACCCAGAGAAAACCATAATTCAAAAAGACATATGCACCCCAATGTTCATTGCAGCACTATTTACAATAGCCAGGTCATGGAAGCAACCTAAATGCCCATCGACAGATGAATGGATAAAGAAGATGTGGTACATATATACAATGGAGTATTACTCAGCCATAATAAGAACGAAATTGAGTCATTTGTAGAGACGTGGCTGAATCTAGAGACTGTCATACAGAGTGAAGTAAGTCAGAAAGTGAAAAACAAATATCATATATTAGCGCATATGTGGAACCTAGATAAATGGTACAGATGAACCAGTTTGCAGGGCAGAAATTGAGATACAGATGCAGAGAACAAACATATGGACACCAAGGGGGGAAAGTGGCAGGGGTGGTGGTGGTGGTGGTGCTGTTATGAATTGGGAGATTGGGATTGATATATATATACCAATAAGTATAAAATGGATAACTAATAAGAACCTGCTGTATAAGAAAATAAAGTAAAATTTAAAAAATAATAATTGTAAGAATGGATAAATAAAGGGAAACCCAACAGTATATAGTAACAAGAGAATCATCTTAATTATCAGGACACAGAAAGATTTAAAAATTAAAGATTTAAAGGAAAAAAGATATACTATGAGAAGACAAGTTAACATGAAGACAGTTAAGTTACACTGAAGATAAATGGGCAGTGTCCTACTGTCAATCCATTGTATGCACCTAACAAAATCACTTCAACATAGAAAAATTAATAGAAATAAACTGAATAATAGAAAAACTAGTATTCATAGTGGGACATTTTAATATACTTCTTTCAGCATCTCAGTAACTGATAGAATAGACTAACAAAAATATCAGTGAGTACATAGCAAATTTAAATAATGTGATTAACAGTTGACCTATTATACACACACAACACAGAATATACATCCATTTAAAGTACACATGGATGTTTTTCCAAAATTGATCGTATCTTTGGGCTGTTAACCATGTAACAACAAATTTCAAAGTATCAAAATCATACAGATCATATTCTCTAAACACAAAGGAAACAAAAAGATGACCAGAAATGATATTATTTTATAAAAGTGGAAACACACCTCTACATAAGCCATAGATGGAGGAAGATATGCTTATAGAAATCAGATAATGCTTTGAAATTAGTAAAATGAAAATAGCAAAATCTAAACTTGTGGAGCGTAGCCAGAGTGCTTGGAGGGAAAATTAATAACCTTAACTGCATTTATGAGAAAAGAAGAAATGCTGCAAAATTAATGATATAAGCACCTATTCTAAGAAACTTAGGAAATGCAGAGCAAATGAGACCCAAAAAAAGTATGAAGGAAGGGAAAAGTAAGGATAACAGAAATAAATAGAACACAACCATAAAATAGAGAACACCAATAAAAATACCAATTTGAAAAGACCAATAAAATCAATTAAATCTAAGCAAGAGCAATTAATAAAAAATACAGAGAAAACAAATACATCAAGGATGAAAAAGGAGATGTAACTATAGGATCCAGAGGCATTTAAAAAGTAATGTGAGGGGTACTTCCCTGGTGGCGCAGTGGTTGAGAGTCCGCCTGCCGATGCAGGGGACGCGGGTTCATGCCCCGGTCCAGGAGGATCCCACATGCTGCGGAGTGGCTGGGCCCGTGAGCCATGGCCACTGAGCCTGCGCGTCCGGAGCCTGTGCTCCGCAACAGGAGAGACCACAACAGTGAGAGGCCCGCATACCGCAA
>NC_041234.1:69520564-69526343 GCF_002837175.3 Physeter macrocephalus | reverse complement strand
ACCATACATAAAAATAAACTCAAAATGGATTAGAGACCTAAATGTAAGACCTCACACTATAATACTCTTAGAGGAAAACATAGGAAGAACACTCTTTGACATAAATCACAGCAAGATCTTTTTTGATCCACCTCCCAGAGTAATGGAAATAAAACCAAAAATAAACAAATGGGACCTAATGAAACTTAAAAGATTTTGCACAGCAAAGGAAACTACAAACAAGATGGAAACACAACCTTCAGAATGGGAGAAAATATTTGCAAATGAATCAATGGACAAATTATTAATCTCCAAAATATATAAACAGCTCATGCATCTCAATATTAAAAAAACAAACAACAATATCCAAAATTGGGCAGAAGGGCTAAATAGACATTTCTCCAAAGAAGACATACAGATGGCCAAGAAGCACATGAAAAGCTGCTCAACATCACTAATTATTAGAGAAATGCAAATCAAAACTGCAATTAGGTATCACCTCACACCAGTTAGAATGGATATCATCAGAAAATCTCCAAACAACAAATGCTGGAGAAGGTGTGGAGAAAAGGGAATCCTCTTGCACTGTTGGTGGGAATGTAAATTGATACAGCCACTGTGGAGAACAGTATGGAGGCACCTTATAAAATTAAAAACAGAACTACCATGTGACCCAGCATTCCCACTACTGGGCATATACCCAGAGAAAACCATAATTCAAAAAGACATATGCACCCCAATGTTCTTTGCAGCACTATTTACAATAGCCAGGTCATGGAAGCAACCTAAATGCCCATCGACAGATGAATGGATAAAGAAGATGTGGTACATATATACAATGGAGTATTACTCAGCCATAATAAGAACGAAATTGAGTCATTTGTAGAGACGTGGCTGAATCTAGAGACTGTCATACAGAGTGAAGTAAGTCAGAAAGTGAAAAACAAATATCATATATTAGCGCATATGTGGAACCTAGATAAATGGTACAGATGAACCAGTTTGCAGGGCAGAAATTGAGATACAGATGCAGAGAACAAACATATGGACACCAAGGGGGGAAAGTGGCAGGGGTGGTGGTGGTGGTGGTGCTGTTATGAATTGGGAGATTGGGATTGATATATATATACCAATAAGTATAAAATGGATAACTAATAAGAACCTGCTGTATAAGAAAATAAAGTAAAATTTAAAAAATAATAATTGTAAGAATGGATAAATAAAGGGAAACCCAACAGTATATAGTAACAAGAGAATCATCTTAATTATCAGGACACAGAAAGATTTAAAAATTAAAGATTTAAAGGAAAAAAGATATACTATGAGAAGACAAGTTAACATGAAGACAGTTAAGTTACACTGAAGATAAATGGGCAGTGTCCTACTGTCAATCCATTGTATGCACCTAACAAAATCACTTCAACATAGAAAAATTAATAGAAATAAACTGAATAATAGAAAAACTAGTATTCATAGTGGGACATTTTAATATACTTCTTTCAGCATCTCAGTAACTGATAGAATAGACTAACAAAAATATCAGTGAGTACATAGCAAATTTAAATAATGTGATTAACAGTTGACCTATTATACACACACAACACAGAATATACATCCATTTAAAGTACACATGGATGTTTTTCCAAAATTGATCATATCTTTGGGCTGTTAACCATGTAACAACAAATTTCAAAGTATCAAAATCATACAGATCATATTCTCTAAACACAAAGGAAACAAAAAGATGACCAGAAATGATATTATTTTATAAAAGTGGAAACACACCTCTACATAAGCCATAGATGGAGGAAGATATGCTTATAGAAATCAGATAATGCTTTGAAATTAGTAAAATGAAAATAGCAAAATCTAAACTTGTGGAGCGTAGCCAGAGTGCTTGGAGGGAAAATTAATAACCTTAACTGCATTTATGAGAAAAGAAGAAATGCTGCAAAATTAATGATATAAGCACCTATTCTAAGAAACTTAGGAAATGCAGAGCAAATGAGACCCAAAAAAAGTATGAAGGAAGGGAAAAGTAAGGATAACAGAAATAAATAGAACACAACCATAAAATAGAGAACACCAATAAAAATACCAATTTGAAAAGACCAATAAAATCAATTAAATCTAAGCAAGAGCAATTAATAAAAAATACAGAGAAAACAAATACATCAAGGATGAAAAAGGAGATGTAACTATAGGATCCAGAGGCATTTAAAAAGTAATGTGAGGGGGACTTCCCTGGTGGCGCAGTGGTTGAGAGTCCGCCTGCCGATGCAGGGGACGCGGGTTCATGCCCCGGTCCAGGAGGATCCCACATGCTGCGGAGTGGCTGGGCCCGTGAGCCATGGCCACTGAGCCTGCGCGTCCGGAGCCTGTGCTCCGCAACAGGAGAGACCACAACAGTGAGAGGCCCGCATACCGCAAAAAAAAAAAAAAAAAAAAAAAAAGTAATGTGAGGATATTATGAACAATCTTATACCAATATATTAAAATATTCAGATGAAATGGCATATTCTCTGCAAAATGCTACCTACTGAAACTGACAAAATTAAAAATCTGAAGGGTAATATATTTTTTAAAGAAATAGAATGTATAATAAAAACATTATTACAAGAAAATCAAGGCTGAGGTGGTATCAACCAGTGAATTCTTCCAACTATTTAAGAAATAATTCAGAACAATTTTTTGCATTCATTAATTGATGGGTATCTGGGTTTTTTCCACTTTATGGCTCTTATAAATAATGCTGCTATGAACATTCATATATAAATATTTGTGTGGAAGTATGTTCTCATTTCCCTTGGGTATATACCTAGGAGTGGAAATGCTCAGTCATGTGTTAATTCTATGTTTAACATTTTGAGGAATTGCGAGACTTTCCCACAGCAGCTGTATCATTTTAAGTTCTACTAGCAATGTATGAGGGCTCTGATTTTTCCAAATGCTTATCAGCACTTGTCTTTTTTATTATAGCCATCTTAGTGAGTATGAAGTTGTATCTCTTTGTGTTTTTGATTTTCATTCCCCTAAAAACTAGTGATGTTGAACATTTTTTCATGTGTTTATTGACCATTTATTTATCTTCTTTGGTGGGGTGTCTTTTCAAATCATTCGCCCATTTTTTAATTGGGTTGATTTAAATTTTTGAATGGAAAATGTTATTTATATATTCTAGATACAAGTCACTTATCAAATATATGATTTGTAAATACTTTGTCCCACTCACTGGGTTGTCTTTTCACTTTCTTGATAATATTATTTGTGACACAAAAGGTTTTAATTTTGAACAAGTTCAATTTATGTATTTTTCTTTTTTAAATTTAATCAGATATTCACCCAGTTACAAAGGAATCAGTGTAATCTTCCTTTATTATCAGTAGATAATACATTTCACTTGAAATTTTTGGTAAACTCTTACTTCACAAGACCTCCTTTCTCATTAGTATCTGAAATTCAGAGCGCATTTTATTATCACTGAAAACTCTCATATCCAAGAAGGCTAAAATCAATTAAGAGATCAAGCCATAATACTTTGTATTGACCTGTTAATTCATTTACCGTATTTTGCATCTATTACTATAACCAGTGGCATGTTAGTTGAAACACATCAATAATTATACAATCATACAATATGAATTATAAATTATAATTCCAGGACCCTAGGAATAATATAGTGTAGTGGGGTTAAAAATCTATTTTCAAGTGTTTTAGTTTAGTCTCTGATATTCTGAGGAGGTCAATATAAACTTGATTTATGGCTCTGTTAAGACCTTCTAAACAGAGTTAAATTACAGTGTGCTAACTTGGAAAATTATGGAACATTTGCAGCACTTAGACTAATGAGAAGATGATATTCAAATGTTGCAACTGTGGACATAGTGCTCTCCTTTTACTTTTCATGTTAGTCACCTGTATTTACCTCATTTCTATTCATAACTGATCCAGTAATACTTTCTCCAACCTATCATTTAAGTTATCTCACTGTCCCTCCACTCAAGTTATTATTGTTTTCATATATAGTTTTCCACCATTTCACAGTATGTTCCACAGTTTACCTGTTTGATGATCTGAATTTTATTGCTACCTTAAATTCTCATTATTCAAATTCTGACCTCTTTTTAGCATGAACTCTAGAACTATCTAGCTTTAAATCATGATTCCATGAGTTATTTACTGTTATTGTTGTAGCTGTTGTTTTTACCTGACCACGTTACTCTGTGCTTCTTCAATTCTAAAATGTGGATAATGAAGGTAGTATTTGTGCCAACATCATAGACATGTTATGATGCTCAAATGGGTTTATAATATACAGCATTTGAAAATACTTATGTTAAGTATTACATAAACACTATTACTAGTATTAATACTACTATTTTGTTAAATTATTTATCTTTTTCATTTGTATGTAGAAAATATTGATATAGTATGGATGTTAACTTTTATTCTTTGATGTAATTACTTTTATCTGTGCATTGGCTTTTTGTTTTGTTATTCAATCATTATTTCTGGTGTTATTCACCAAACAGTAATTACTTCTTTTTATTTAGTTAAATCTATCACTTATTTCCTTTATCAACTCTGGGTTTTGTGCTTTTTTTCTGAAAGGTCTCCTTCATTATAAAAATATTACCTGATATTGCTCTAGTACTATGAAAAGTTGCATTGTACATTTATATCTTTAATCCAGCAATTATTATTATTATTTGCATTGTGTGAGTTAGGATTCTAAGTTAATATTTTTTTCCTATGTGACTATCAAATTTCCCTAACACTTAAAATGGCCATTCTAATATAATTTCTAAGTTTCTGGATGCTTCTCATATATGATAATTTCTGTTCCATTCCAACCTATATGCTTTGTCCTATTATGAAAGCATAGTTCTATTCCTAGTTTACTCAGTTTTTATTTTTACACTAAATTTATATTTATTATTTTGCACTGTGAAGGTTATTCATCAAATTAACATTACAAATGCAAGCACTCTTAAGCTTAAATCAATGAAATATTCGTTTCAACTCTTTTTAACATGATAGTAACACATTTTGTTTATATAGGCTCTCCCCTCATGGATTCTCTTCCCAAAGCAATGCTGTTGGCTCACAATTTTTAAAACTCCAGAATGAACTGCATTGGATATTTTTTATTTGCCCTCCACGTCCACCCTCCACCCTTTTCCAGCCTCCTCTTTGCTATGGGATTCTGGCCTGTGTTCTGTATTTGCTACATCCATAGGTTTATTTTTTTATTTTTTTAACATCTTTATTGGAGTATAATTGCTTTACAATGGTGTGTTCATTTCTGCTTTATAACAAAGTGAATCAGCTATATATATATATATATATATATATATATATATATACCCATATCTCCTCCCTCATGGGTCTCACTCCCACCCTCCCTATCCCACTCCTCTAGGTGGTAACAAAGCACTGAGCTGATCTCCCTGTGCTATGCAGCTGTTTTTCACTAGATATCTGTTTTATATTTGGCAGTGTATATATGTTCATGCCACTCTCTCACTTCGTCCCAGCTTATGCTTCCCCATCCCAGTGTCCCCAAGTCCATTCTCTACATCTGCATCTTTATTCATGTCCTGCCCCTAGGTTCTTCATAACAATTTTTTTCTTAAGATTCCATATGTAAGTGTTAGCATATGGTATTTGTTTTTCTCTTTCTGACTTACTTCACTCTGTACGACAAATTCTACATCTATCCACCTCACTACAAATAACTCAATTTCGTTTCTTTTTTTGGCTGAGTAATATTCCATTGTATATATGTGCCACATCTTCT
>NC_041234.1:69518303-69520538 GCF_002837175.3 Physeter macrocephalus | reverse complement strand
TAGTTCTATTTTTAGTTTTTTAAGGAACCTCCATATTGTTCTCCATAGTGGCTGTATCACTTTACATTCCCACCAACAGTGCAAGAGGGTTCCCTTTTCTCCACACCCTCTCCAGCATTTATTGTTTGTAGATTTTTTGATGATGGCCATTCTGACTGGTATAAGGTGATACCTCATAGTAGAATTGATTTGCATTTCTCTAATGACTAGTGATGTTGAGCATTCTTTCATATATTTGTTGGCTATTTGTATATCTTTTTGGAGAAATGTCTATTTAGGTCTTCTGCTCATTTTTGGATTGGGTTGTCTAGTTTTTGGATATTGACCTGCATGAGCTGTTTGTAAATTTTGGAGATTAATCCTTTGTCAGTTGCTTCATTTGCAAATATTTTCTCCCATTCTGAGGGTTGTCTTTTTGCCTTGTTTATGGTTTCCTTTGCTGTGCAGAAGCTATTAAGTTTCATTAGGTACCATTTGTTTATTTTTGTTTTTATTTCCATTTCTCTAGGACGTGGGTCAGAAAGGATCTTGAAGAGATTTATATCATATAGTGTTCTGCCTATGTTTTCCTCTAAGAGTTTTATAGCATCTGGCCTTACATTTAGGTCTTTAATCCATTTTGAGTTTATTTTTCTGTATGGTGTTAAGGAGTATTCTAATTTCATTCTTTTACATGTAGCTGTCCAATTTTCCCAGCACCACTTATTGAAGAGGCTGTCTTTTCTCCATTGTGTATACTTGCATCTTATATCAAATATAAGGTGACCATACATGCGTGGGTTCATCTCTGGATCTTTTATCCTGTTCCATTGATGTATATTTCTCTTTTTTGTGCCAGTACCATACCGTCTTGACTACTGTAGCTTAGTAGTATCGTCTGAAGTCAGGGAGCCTGATTCCTCCAATTCAATTTTTCTTTCTCAATATTGTTTTGGCTATTCGGGGTCTTTTGTATTTCCATACCAATTGTGAAATTTTTTGTTCTAGTTCTGTGAAAAATGCCATTGGTAGTTTGATAGGGATTGCATTGAATCTGTAGATTGCTTTGGGTACTATAGTCATTTTCACAATGTTGATTCTTCCAATCCAAGAAAATGGTATATCTCTGAATCTGTTTGTATCGTCTTTAATTTCTTTCATCAGTGTCTTATAGTTTTCTGCATAGAGGTCTTTTGTCTCCTTTGGTAGGTTTATTCGTAGGTATTTTATTCTTTTTGTTGCAATGATAAATGGGAGTGTTTCCTTAATTTCTCTTTCAGATTTTTCATCATTAGTGTATAGGAAGGGAAGAGATTTCTGTGCATTAATTTTGTATCCTGTTACTTTACCAAATTCATTGATTAGCTCTAGTAGTTTTCTGGTAGCATCTTTAGGATTCTCTATGTATAGTATCATTCCATCTGCAAACAGTGACAATTTTACTTCTTCTTTTCTGATTTGGATTCCTCTTTTTTTTTTTCTTCTTTGATTGCTGTGGCTAAAACTTCCAAAACAGTGTAGAATAATAGTGGTGAGAGTTGACAACCTTGTCTTGTTCCTGATCTTGGAGGAAGTAGTTTCAGTTTTTCATCATTGAGAATGATGTGGGCTGTGGGTTTGTCATATATGGCCTTTATTATGTTGAGGTAAGCTCCCTCTATGACTACTTTCTGGAGGGTGTTTATCATAAATGGGTGTTGAATTTTGTTGAAAGCTTTTTCTGCATGTATTGAGATGATCATATGGTTTTTATCCTTCAGTTAGTTAATATAGTGTCTTACATTGATTGATTCGTGTATATTGAAGAATCCTTGCATTCCTGGGATAAACCCCACTTGATCATGGTGTATGGTCCTTTTAATGTCCTGTTGGATTCTGTTTGCTAGTATTTTGTTGAGGATATTTGCATCTATATTCATCAGTGATATTGGCATGTAGTTTTCTTTTTTTGTGACATCTTTGTCTGGTTTTGTTTTCAGGATGATGGTGACCTTGTAGAATGAGTTTGGGAGCATTCTTCCCTCTGCTATATTTTGGAAGAGTTTGATAAGGATAGGTTTTAGGTCTTCTCTGAATATTTGATAGAATTCACCCATGAAGCCATCTGGTCCTTAGCTTTTGTTTGCTGGAAGATTTTTAATCACAGTCTCAATTTCTGTGCTTGTGTTGGTCTGTTTATATTTTCAATTTCTTCCTGGTTCAGTCTCGGAAGGTTGTGCTTTTCTAAGAATTTGTCCGTTTCTTCCAGGTTGTCCA
>NC_041234.1:69514636-69518224 GCF_002837175.3 Physeter macrocephalus | reverse complement strand
TGAGGTAAGTTCCCTCTATGCCTACTTTCTGGAGGGTTTTTATCATAAATGGGTGTTGAATTTTGTTGAAAGCTTTTTCTGCATGTATTGAGATGATCATATGGTTTTTATCCTTCAGTTAGTTAATATAGTGTCTTACATTGATTGATTCGTGTATATTGAAGAATCCTTGCATTCCTGGGATAAACCCCACTTGATCATGGTGTATGGTCCTTTTAATGTCCTGTTGGATTCTGTTTGCTAGTATTTTGTTGAGGATATTTGCATCTATATTCATCAGTGATATTGGCATGTAGTTTTCTTTTTTTGTGACATCTTTGTCTGGTTTTGTTTTCAGGATGATGGTGACCTTGTAGAATGAGTTTGGGAGCATTCTTCCCTCTGCTATATTTTGGAAGAGTTTGATAAGGATAGGTTTTAGGTCTTCTCTGAATATTTGATAGAATTCACCCATGAAGCCATCTGGTCCTTAGCTTTTGTTTGCTGGAAGATTTTTAATCACAGTCTCAATTTCTGTGCTTGTGTTGGTCTGTTTATATTTTCAATTTCTTCCTGGTTCAGTCTCGGAAGGTTGTGCTTTTCTAAGAATTTGTCCATTTCTTCCAGGTTGTCCATTTTATTGACATATAGTTGCTGGTAGTAATCTCATGATTCTTTGTATTTCTGCAGTGTCAATTGTTACTTCTCCTTTTTCATTTGTATTTCTATTGAATTGAGTCTTCTCCCTTTTTTTCTTGATGAGTCTGGCTAATGATTTAACAGTTTTGTTTATCTTCTCAAAGAACCAGCTTTTAGTTTTATTGATTTTGGCTATTGTTTCCTTCATTTCATTTTCATTTACTTCTGATCTGATTTTTATGATGTCTTTCCTACTGCTAACTTTGGGCTTTTTTTGTTATTTTTTCGCTAATTGCTTTAGCTGTAAGTTAGGTTGCTTATTTGCAATTCTTCTTGTTTCTTGAGATAGGAATATATTGCTATATATTTCTCTCTTAGGACTGATTTTGCTGCATGCCATAGGTTTTGGGTCATTATTTTCTTTATCTTCTCAAAGAACCAGCTTTTAGTTTTCTTGATCTTTGCTATTGTTTCCTTCATTTCTTTTTCATTTATTTCTCTTGAGAATAAGGTGTATTCTGTTGTTTTGGGATGGAATGTCCTGTAATTATCAATTAAGTCCATCTTGTGTTTCCTTATTTGTTGTCATTTTGGATCATCTGTCCATTGGTGAAAATGGGGTGTTAAAGTCCTGTATTATGATTGTGTTACTGTCCATTTCCCCTTTTATGGCTGTTAGCTTTTTTGTTATGTATTGAGGTGCTCCTCTGTTGGGTGCATAAATATTTACAATTCCTATATCTTCTTATTGGATCGATCCTTTGATCATTATGTATCGACCTTCTTTGTCTCTTGTAATTGTCTTTATTTTAAAGTCTATTTTATTTGATATGAGTATTGCTACTCCAGTTTTCTTTGGATTTCCATTTGCATGGAATATCTTTTTCCATCCCATCACTTTCAGTCTGTTTGCGTCCCTCGGACTGAAGTGGGTCTCTTGTAGACAGCATATATATGGGCCTTGTTTTTGTATCCATTCAGTCAGTCTATGTCTTTTCGTTGGAGCATTTAATCCATTTGCATTTAAGGTAATTATCGATATGTATATTCCTATTACCATTTTCCAAATTTCTTTTTGGTTTGTTATTGTAGGTCTTTTCCTTTGCTTTTGTATTCTGCCTAGAAACGTTCCTTTAGCATTTGTTGTAATGGTGGTTTGGTGGTGCTGAATTCTCTTAGCTTTTGCTTGTCCGTAAAGCTTTTGATTTCTCTCTTGAGTCTGAATGAGATCCTTGCTGGATAGAGTAATCTTGGTTGTAGGTTCTTCCCTTTCATCACTTTAAATATGCCCTGCCATTCCTTTCTGGCCTGCAAAGTTTCTCTGAAAAATCAGCTGATAACCTTATGGGGATTCCCTTGTAGGTTATTTGTTGCATTTCCCTTGCTCCTTTTAATATTTTTTCTTTGTATTTAATTTTTGTAAGTTTGACTAATATGTGTCTTGGCATGTTTCTCCTTCAGTTTATCCTGTATGGAACTCTCTGTGCTTCCTGGGCTGGATTGACTATTTCTTTTCCCATGTTAGGGAAGTTTTGACTATAATCTGGTTGAGTAGGTTTCCTGTTTGAGGGGACTAGTGCCTGTGTTCTGGTGGATGAGGCTGGATCTTGTCTTTCTGGTGGGCAGGTCCACGTGTGGTGGTGTGTTTTGGGGTGTCTGTGAAGTTATTATGATTTTAGGCAGCCTCTATGCTATTGGGTAGCGTTGTGTTCCTGTCTTGCTAGTTGTTTGGCATAGGGTGTCCAGCACTGTAGCTTACTGGTCGTTGAGTGGAGCTGGTTCTTAGCATTGTGATGGAGATCCCCGGGAAAGCTTTCACTGTTTGATATTATGTGGAGCTGGGTGGTCTCTGGTGGACCAATGTCCTGAGCTTGGCTCTCCCACCTCGGAGGCACAGGCCTGATACTCGGCTGGAGCACCAAGAATCTGTTGCCACATGTCAGAAGAAAATGGAGAAACAACAAAAGAAAGAAAGAAAATAATAAAATAAAGTTATTAAAATAAAAAATAATTATTAAAAAATATTAAAAGGTAATTAGAAAAAGAAAGGTAAAATAAAAAACAAATAAAGAAAAAGAGAACAAGCAAACCAAAAAACAAATCCACCAGTGATAACAACCGCTAAAAAGTATACTAAAAAAAACGGATGGACAATACCTTAGGACAAATGGTAAAAGGAAAGCCATACAGACAAAATTACACAGAGAAGCATACACATACACATTTACAAAAGAGAAAAAGGAAAAAATGTATATATATCATTGCTCCCAAAGTCCACCACCTCAATTTTGAGTAATCTTGGTTGTAGATTTTTCCCTTTCATCACTTTAAATATGTCCTGCAATCCCTTCTGTCTTGCAGAGTTTCTGCTGAAAGATCAGCTGTTAATCTTATTGGTATTCCCTTGTATGTTATTTGTTGTTTTTCTGTTGTTGCTTTTAATATTTTTTTGTATTAATTTTTGATATCTTGATTAAAATGTGTCTTGGCATGTTTCTCCTTGGATTTATCCTGTATGGGGCTCTCTGTGCTTCCTGGGCTTGATTTACTATTTCCTTTCCCATATTAGGGAAGTTTCATCAGTAACGTCTTCAAATATTTTCTCAGTCCCTTTCTTTTTCTCATCTTATTCTTGGACTCCTATAACTCGAATGTTGGTGCATTTAATGTTGTCCCAGATGTCTCTGAGACTCAATTCCTTTCATTCGTTTTTCTTTATTCTGCTCTGCAGTAGTTATTTCCACTATTTTAACTTCCAGGTCACTTATCCTTTCTTCTGCCTCAGTTATTCTTCTATTGACCCCATCTAGAGTATTTTTAATTTCATTTATTGTGTTGTTCATCGTTGTTTGCTTCCTCTTTAGTTCTTCTAGGTTCTTGTTAAATGTTTCTTGAATTTTGTCTATTCTATTTCCAAGATTTTGGATCATCTTTACTATCATTATTCTGAATTCTTTTTCAGTTGACTGC
>NC_041234.1:69510155-69511348 GCF_002837175.3 Physeter macrocephalus | reverse complement strand
TTTTTTGTTCTTCTTTCTCTAATTGCTTTAGGTGTAAGGTTAGGTTGTTTATTTGAGATGTTTCTTGTTTCTTGAGGTAAGATTGTATTGTTGTAAACTTCCCTCTTATAACTGCTTTTGCTGCATCCCATAGTTGTTGTGTCAAAGTGTTTTCATTGTCATTTGTTTCTAGGTATTTTTTGATTTCCTCTTTGATTTCTCCAGTGACCTCTTGGTTATTAAGTAGGGTATTGTTTAGCCTCCATGGTTTTGTATTTTTTACTGATTTTTTTCCTGTAATTGATATCTAGTCTCATAGCATTGTGGTCAGAAGTGATATTTGTTAGGATTTCAATTTTCTTAAATTTACAAAGGCTTGAATTGTGACCCAAAATATGATCTCTTTTGGAGAATATTCCATGAGCACTTGAGAATAAGGTGTATTCTGTTGTTTTGGGATGGAATGTCCTGTAATTATCAATTAAGTCCATCTTGTGTTTCCTTATTTGTTGTCATTTTGGATCATCTGTCCATTGGTGAAAATGGGGTGTTAAAGTCCTGTATTATGATTGTGTTACTGTCCATTTCCCCTTTTATGGCTGTTAGCTTTTTTGTTATGTATTGAGGTGCTCCTCTGTTGGGTGCATAAATATTTACAATTCCTATATCTTCTTATTGGATCGATCCTTTGATCATTATGTATCGACCTTCTTTGTCTCTTGTAATTGTCTTTATTTTAAAGTCTATTTTATTTGATATGAGTATTGCTACTCCAGTTTTCTTTGGATTTCCATTTGCATGGAATATCTTTTTCCATCCCATCACTTTCAGTCTGTTTGCGTCCCTCGGACTGAAGTGGGTCTCTTGTAGACAGCATATATATGGGCCTTGTTTTTGTATCCATTCAGTCAGTCTATGTCTTTTCGTTGGAGCATTTAATCCATTTGCATTTAAGGTAATTATCGATATGTATATTCCTATTACCATTTTCCAAATTTCTTTTTGGTTTGTTATTGTAGGTCTTTTCCTTTGCTTTTGTATTCTGCCTAGAAACGTTCCTTTAGCATTTGTTGTAATGGTGGTTTGGTGGTGCTGAATTCTCTTAGCTTTTGCATGTCTGTAAAGTTTTAAATTTGTCCATTGAATCTGAATGAGATCCTTGTTGGGTAGAGTAATCTTGGTTGTAGATTTTTCCCTTTCATCACTTTAAATAT
>NC_041234.1:69508367-69508881 GCF_002837175.3 Physeter macrocephalus | reverse complement strand
TTGTCCATTGAATCTGAATGAGATCCTTGTTGGGTAGAGTAATCTTGGTTGTAGATTTTTCCCTTTCATCACTTTAAATATGTCCTGCAATCCCTTCTGTCTTGCAGAGTTTCTGCTGAAAGATCAGCTGTTAATCTTATTGGTATTCCCTTGTATGTTATTTGTTGTTTTTCTGTTGTTGCTTTTAATATTTTTTTGTATTAATTTTTGATATCTTGATTAAAATGTGTCTTGGCATGTTTCTCCTTGGATTTATCCTGTATGGGGCTCTCTGTGCTTCCTGGGCTTGATTTACTATTTCCTTTCCCATATTAGGGAAGTTTCATCAGTAACGTCTTCAAATATTTTCTCAGTCCCTTTCTTTTTCTCATCTTATTCTTGGACTCCTATAACTCGAATGTTGGTGCATTTAATGTTGTCCCAGATGTCTCTGAGACTCAATTCCTTTCATTCGTTTTTCTTTATTCTGCTCTGCAGTAGTTATTTCCACTATTTTAACTTCCAGGTCACTTAT
>NC_041234.1:69506302-69507283 GCF_002837175.3 Physeter macrocephalus | reverse complement strand
TTGCTCCCAAAGTCCACCACCTCAATTTTGGGATGAGTCATTGTCTATTCAGGTATTCCACAGATGTAGCGTACATCAAGTTGAGTGTGGAGATTTAATCCTCTTCTCCTGAGGCTGCTGGGAGAGATTTCCCTTTCTCTTCTTTGTTCGCACAGCTCCTGGGGTTCAGCTTTGCATTTGGCCCTGCCTCTGTATTTAGGTCACCTGAGGGCGTCTGCTCTTCGCTCAGATAGGACGCGGTTAAAGGACCAGCTGGTTAGGGAGCTCTGTCTCACTCAGGCCAGGGTGAGTGAGGGGTATGGAACGCAGCCTGAGCCTGCAGTGGCAGAGGCTGGCATGATGTTGCAACAGTCCAAGGTGTGCCGTGTGTTCCCCCAGGGATTTTGTCCCTGGATTACTGGACCCTGGCAGTTGTGGGCTGCACAGGCTCTTGGGAGGGGAGATGTGGACAGTGACCTGTGCTTGCACACGTGCTTCTTGATGGCTTCAGTAGAAGACTTAGCACTTCATGCCCATCTCTGATGTCTGCACTGATAGCCCTGGCTCCCGCCCTTCTCTGGAGCTGGTTCAGGCGGTGCTCTGAATCCCCTCTCCTCACGCACCCTGAAATAATGGTCTCTTGCCTCTTAGGCAGGTCCAGACTTTTTCTCGGACTCTCTCCTGGCTTGATGTGGTGCACTAGCCCCCCTCAGGCTGTGTTCACGCAGCCATCCTCAGTCCCCTCCCTGGGGTCTGACCTCTGAAGCCAGAGCCTCAGCTCCCAGCCCCCACCTGCCTTGGTGGGTGAGCAGACAAGCTTCTCAGGCTGTTGAGTGCTGGTTGGCACTGATCCTCTGTGCGGGAATCTCTCTTCTTTTCCCTCTGCACCCCTATTGCTCTGTTCTCCTCCATGGCTCTGAAGCTTCCCCCCCTCGCCAGGCCCTGTCTCCTCCAGTGAAGGGGCTTCCTAGTGTGCAGAAACTTTTCCTCCTTCACCGCTCC
>NC_041234.1:69501801-69505695 GCF_002837175.3 Physeter macrocephalus | reverse complement strand
TTGTCCATTGAATCTGAATGAGATCCTTGTTGGGTAGAGTAATCTTGGTTGTAGATTTTTCCCTTTCATCACTTTAAATATGTCCTGCAATCCCTTCTGTCTTGCAGAGTTTCTGCTGAAAGATCAGCTGTTAATCTTATTGGTATTCCCTTGTATGTTATTTGTTGTTTTTCTGTTGTTGCTTTTAATATTTTTTTGTATTAATTTTTGATATCTTGATTAAAATGTGTCTTGGCATGTTTCTCCTTGGATTTATCCTGTATGGGGCTCTCTGTGCTTCCTGGGCTTGATTTACTATTTCCTTTCCCATATTAGGGAAGTTTCATCAGTAACGTCTTCAAATATTTTCTCAGTCCCTTTCTTTTTCTCATCTTATTCTTGGACTCCTATAACTCGAATGTTGGTGCATTTAATGTTGTCCCAGATGTCTCTGAGACTCAATTCCTTTCATTCGTTTTTCTTTATTCTGCTCTGCAGTAGTTATTTCCACTATTTTAACTTCCAGGTCACTTATCCTTTCTTCTGCCTCAGTTATTCTTCTATTGACCCCATCTAGAGTATTTTTAATTTCATTTATTGTGTTGTTCATCGTTGTTTGCTTCCTCTTTAACTTTTTCTCGGACTCTCTCCTGGCTTGATGTGGTGCACTAGCCCCCCTCAGGCTGTGTTCACGCAGCCATCCTCAGTCCCCTCCCTGGGGTCTGACCTCTGAAGCCAGAGCCTCAGCTCCCAGCCCCCACCTGCCTTGGTGGGTGAGCAGACAAGCTTCTCAGGCTGTTGAGTGCTGGTTGGCACTGATCCTCTGTGCGGGAATCTCTCTTCTTTTCCCTCTGCACCCCTATTGCTCTGTTCTCCTCCATGGCTCTGAAGCTTCCCCCCCTCGCCAGGCCCTGTCTCCTCCAGTGAAGGGGCTTCCTAGTGTGCAGAAACTTTTCCTCCTTCACAGCTCCCTCCCAGAGGTCCTGTCCCTATTTTTTTGCCGCTGTTTTTTCTTTTGCCCTACCTAAGTACGTGGGGAGTTTCTTGCTTTTTGGGAACTCTGAGGTCTTCTGCCAGTGTTCAGTAGGTGTTCTGTAGGAGTTGTTCCACATGTAGATGTATTTCTGATATATTTGTGGGGAGGAAGGTGATCTCCACGTCTCACTCCTCCACCATCTTGAAGCCCTCCCTTAATGTTTTTATTAAGAGCTCTTGAATTTTGATTAAAATCTTTCTGATCATCTACTGATAGTATAATAATTTTTTCTCATTTGATGTATTTCTGTCATTTTAAACAATGATGCTTGGACCACTGTTTCCCCATTTGTGGATTTCAAACTTATTCTCTGCAGTTCCATCTTGGTCAGAAGTGAAATTTCCTCTTTTCCTGATCCTATACACCTATATATGTTAGAAAAGTTTAATTCTCCTCCTGTGTTTCTCCTCTATTCTCACACCATGACTATGGTCACACTTTTGACACAGGATGTGTGAGAGTTTTCCTCACACCAAGCAATTCTCTGTGACATCAGCTGGGTGTCCTACAATTTAACTCAATTCTGACACTATGTACCTAGAGATAGTGTCAGATCTCACAGGTTAAGTCCTCAGTCCCACAAGACTGCTCTCACTTCAGATGCCAATTGCAAGCAGTAGGTCCCCAGGTTACCCACAACTTCTGTCCAATTTGCTTCAAATTGCAGATTCCCAAGACCTCCTCCCCCTTGGATTTGGTTATTTGCTAGAACAGCTCACAGAATTCAGGGAAACACTCACTTACATTTACCAGTTTACTATATAATAGAGGATATCACAAAGGATACGGATGAACAGCCTGATGGAGAGACACAAAGGGCGAGGTCTGGGAGAGTTCCGAGTGCAGGAGCTTTTTTCCCCATGAATTTGGGGTGTGTCATCCTTCTGATGTGTGGATGTGTTCACCAGCCAGGAAACTCTCCAAACCCCATTCTATTGGAGTTTTAATGGAGATTTCATCTTATAGGTATGATAAGTCATTAAGTCAGTTTGCAGCCCCTCTCCCTTCTCTGGACAATGGGGAGTACGGCTGAAAATTCCAATCTTCTAATCCTGGCTTGGTCTTTCTGGTGACCAGCCCCCATCCAGGAGCCAAGCAAAAGTCACCTCATTAGAACAAAGGACACTATTATCACCCAGGAAATTCCAAGAGGTTTAAGAGCTCAGTGTCAGGAACCAGAGTCAAAGACCAAATATTAGAACAAAAGATACTCCCAGTACTGTTTTCACTTAGGAAGTTACAAGGGTTTTAGAAACTTTTGCCAGGAACAGGGGAAAGAGACTAGTATATGTGTTTTCTATTATTTCACACCCATATGCTGTACCTTGCTTACAATTATCCAGGAATATGGCTCAGACACCTGTGAGTCAGTGAGGAATCCCTAGTCAAGGCCAATTATTCTACAAAATCAAGGAGTATTCTTTCCACTCTGTATCCTGATTCACTTGCTAAAAAATTCCATCACAACTCTACCTTATTTCTCCCTTCTCCCAGCCTAGTATTATCTAGTCTAGTAGAGCAAACAAACTAGCTCTGCAAGCATGCATGAGAAAATCGTCATTTGACATTTAGATTATTTCTTCTCTTTTACTCTTTGTTTCTGCTTCAGTGTAGTCCTTTTTCTGTTTCAGTGTTGTCTGGGAGATGGAAAATAGTCCATGATATACTGTTGACACAGAGGAAGTTCAGAAAAATACGCTGAAAACACACAGATTGATACTTTGAGATTTAACACTGTCACAAAATGAATTACAACACTGGATTTATTGATATTAGATTTCTTTTAAGCATGGTGGATTGAACATACACCTTTATATTAGTACCCTTTGAAGCACCATTAAAGTGGCAGCAAAGAAATAAAGCAATATAAACACACAAAACAGAAGAAATAGGTGAGGAGACTATGGAAGACATTAGAAATCAACTATTTGGAAACTAGAAAGAAAGTGAAGTAATGGCAACTAATTCTGATGACCAAAGAAAACTGAAACCTAAGCCTGCAGAGGAAAGCCAACAAAAAGTGAGCCATCGTCCCCATGGAGTTCATTAAAGGCTTAAGAATAGCCTTATGTGGCTTTGGAAGGCAGGAATACAAGGCTACTTAGAATGTGGGGCTTCAAGACAAGGTTGAAAATTAATTGAAAGTCTTAAAAAATAATATCTGGTTCACCACTTTCCTTTTTAACCCAATGTAGCTATACATTCTCCCAAACTTACTCATTCCTAACAGTGTGCTTGAGGTTTTATGTTTGTATAGGTTGAGCCACACAAAGCTGTGGACTCGATGACCGAGGCAGAGTTCAAGGTGTTAGTGAGATGCTACTTTAAAAACAGAAGCAATAAATGGGTTAAATGAAAGCCTCCATACTGAACACTGAGATCGCTCAGGCTTCTTTTTCCATTTAGCTCCATAACTGCTATAGCCAGGTTTGTATCTCAAGCAGAAAAGTGAAGAATTCCAACCTGGGAAAACTGAGCAATTAAAGAGGAAATACCTACCAATGAAATAACTTCTGAATAAAAGGCTGCGTCTCCTCCTGAACACCTTACAGTGAAGCTAATCTGTTAACAAAATCAATCCTGCCTTTAAATCTTCAAATTATTTATTCTTCCCTTCCCCTAAATTTTTATCTTGAAAAATTTCAAAGCTTTAGAGAAGTTGAAAGAATAATAAAATGAACATCTGTATTCATGTGTTGTTATCATTTGCCTTGTCTGCCTCTCTCTGCCTCTTTCTGTCTATCTCTGTCTCTGTCTTTCTCTCTGGTCTGACTCTCTCTTTCTCTCTCTCTCTCTCTCTCTCTCTCTCTCTCTCTCTCTCTCTATATATATATATATAGATAGATAGATAGATAGATAGATAGATAGATAGATAGGTA
>NC_041234.1:69491167-69499224 GCF_002837175.3 Physeter macrocephalus | reverse complement strand
TTGCTCCCAAAGTCCACCACCTCAATTTTGGGATGAGTCATTGTCTATTCAGGTATTCCACAGATGTAGCGTACATCAAGATGATTGTGGAGATTTAATCCTCTTCTCCTGAGGCTGCTGGGAGAGATTTCCCTTTCTCTTCTTTGTTCGCACAGCTCCTGGGGTTCAGCTTTGCATTTGGCCCTGCCTCTGTATTTAGGTCACCTGAGGGCGTCTGCTCTTCGCTCAGATAGGACGCGGTTAAAGGACCAGCTGGTTAGGGAGCTCTGTCTCACTCAGGCCAGGGTGAGTGAGGGGTATGGAACGCAGCCTGAGCCTGCAGTGGCAGAGGCTGGCATGATGTTGCAACAGTCCAAGGTGTGCCGTGTGTTCCCCCAGGGATTTTGTCCCTGGATTACTGGACCCTGGCAGTTGTGGGCTGCACAGGCTCTTGGGAGGGGAGATGTGGACAGTGACCTGTGCTTGCACACGTGCTTCTTGATGGCTTCAGTAGAAGACTTAGCACTTCATGCCCATCTCTGATGTCTGCACTGATAGCCCTGGCTCCCGCCCTTCTCTGGAGCTGGTTCAGGCGGTGCTCTGAATCCCCTCTCCTCACGCACCCTGAAATAATGGTCTCTTGCCTCTTAGGCAGGTCCAGACTTTTTCTCGGACTCTCTCCTGGCTTGATGTGGTGCACTAGCCCCCCTCAGGCTGTGTTCACGCAGCCATCCTCAGTCCCCTCCCTGGGGTCTGACCTCTGAAGCCAGAGCCTCAGCTCCCAGCCCCCACCTGCCTTGGTGGGTGAGCAGACAAGCTTCTCAGGCTGTTGAGTGCTGGTTGGCACTGATCCTCTGTGCGGGAATCTCTCTTCTTTTCCCTCTGCACCCCTATTGCTCTGTTCTCCTCCATGGCTCTGAAGCTTCCCCCCCTCGCCAGGCCCTGTCTCCTCCAGTGAAGGGGCTTCCTAGTGTGCAGAAACTTTTCCTCCTTCACAGCTCCCTCCCAGAGGTCCTGTCCCTATTTTTTTGCCGCTGTTTTTTCTTTTGCCCTACCTAAGTACGTGGGGAGTTTCTTGCTTTTTGGGAACTCTGAGGTCTTCTGCCAGTGTTCAGTAGGTGTTCTGTAGGAGTTGTTCCACATGTAGATGTATTTCTGATATATTTGTGGGGAGGAAGGTGATCTCCACGTCTCACTCCTCCACCATCTTGAAGCCCTCCCTTAATGTTTTTATTAAGAGCTCTTGAATTTTGATTAAAATCTTTCTGATCATCTACTGATAGTATAATAATTTTTTCTCATTTGATGTATTTCTGTCATTTTAAACAATGATGCTTGGACCACTGTTTCCCCATTTGTGGATTTCAAACTTATTCTCTGCAGTTCCATCTTGGTCAGAAGTGAAATTTCCTCTTTTCCTGATCCTATACACCTATATATGTTAGAAAAGTTTAGTTCTCCTCCTGTGTTTCTCCTCTATTCTCACACCATGACTATGGTCACACTTTTGACACAGGATGTGTGAGAGTTTTCCTCACACCAAGCAATTCTCTGTGACATCAGCTGGGTGTCCTACAATTTAACTCAATTCTGACACTATGTACCTAGAGATAGTGTCAGATCTCACAGGTTAAGTTCTCAGTCCCACAAGACTGCTCTCACTTCAGATGCCAATTGCAAGCAGTAGGTCCCCAGGTTACCCACAACTTCTGTCCAATTTGCTTCAAATTGCAGATTCCCAAGACCTCCTCCCCCTTGGATTTGGTTATTTGCTAGAACAGCTCACAGAATTCAGGGAAACACTCACTTACATTTACCAGTTTACTATATAATAGAGGATATCACAAAGGATACGGATGAACAGCCTGATGGAGAGACACAAAGGGCGAGGTCTGGGAGAGTTCCGAGTGCAGGAGCTTTTTTCCCCATGAATTTGGGGTGTGTCATCCTTCTGATGTGTGGATGTGTTCACCAGCCAGGAAACTCTCCAAACCCCATTCTATTGGAGTTTTAATGGAGATTTCATCTTATAGGTATGATAAGTCATTAAGTCAGTTTGCAGCCCCTCTCCCTTCTCTGGACAATGGGGAGTACGGCTGAAAATTCCAATCTTCTAATCCTGGCTTGGTCTTTCTGGTGACCAGCCCCCATCCAGGAGCCAAGCAAAAGTCACCTCATTAGAACAAAGGACACTATTATCACCCAGGAAATTCCAAGAGGTTTAAGAGCTCAGTGTCAGGAACCAGAGTCAAAGACCAAATATTAGAACAAAAGATACTCCCAGTACTGTTTTCACTTAGGAAGTTACAAGGGTTTTAGAAACTTTTGCCAGGAACAGGGGAAAGAGACTAGTATATGTGTTTTCTATTATTTCACACCCATATGCTGTACCTTGCTTACAATTATCCAGGAATATGGCTCAGACACCTGTGAGTCAGTGAGGAATCCCTACTCAAGGCCAATTTAGTCTACAAAATCAAGGAGTATTCTTTCCACTCTGTATCCTGATTCACTTGCTAAAAAATTCCATCACAACTCTACCTTATTTCTCCCTTCTCCCAGCCTAGTATTATCTAGTCTAGTAGAGCAAACAAACTAGCTCTGCAAGCATGCATGAGAAAATCGTCATTTGACATTTAGATTATTTCTTCTCTTTTACTCTTTGTTTCTGCTTCAGTGTAGTCCTTTTTCTGTTTCAGTGTTGTCTGGGAGATGGAAAATAGTCCATGATATACTGTTGACACAGAGGAAGTTCAGAAAAATACGCTGAAAACACACAGATTGATACTTTGAGATTTAACACTGTCACAAAATGAATTACAACACTGGATTTATTGATATTAGATTTCTTTTAAGCATGGTGGATTGAACATACACCTTTATATTAGTACCCTTTGAAGCACCATTAAAGTGGCAGCAAAGAAATAAAGCAATATAAACACACAAAACAGAAGAAATAGGTGAGGAGACTATGGAAGACATTAGAAATCAACTATTTGGAAACTAGAAAGAAAGTGAAGTAATGGCAACTAATTCTGATGACCAAAGAAAACTGAAACCTAAGCCTGCAGAGGAAAGCCAACAAAAAGTGAGCCATCGTCCCCATGGAGTTCATTAAAGGCTTAAGAATAGCCTTATGTGGCTTTGGAAGGCAGGAATACAAGGCTACTTAGAATGTGGGGCTTCAAGACAAGGTTGAAAATTAATTGAAAGTCTTAAAAAATAATATCTGGTTCACCACTTTCCTTTTTAACCCAATGTAGCTATACATTCTCCCAAACTTACTCATTCCTAACAGTGTGCTTGAGGTTTTATGTTTGTATAGGTTGAGCCACACAAAGCTGTGGACTCGATGACCGAGGCAGAGTTCAAGGTGTTAGTGAGATGCTACTTTAAAAACAGAAGCAATAAATGGGTTAAATGAAAGCCTCCATACTGAACACTGAGATCGCTCAGGCTTCTTTTTCCATTTAGCTCCATAACTGCTATAGCCAGGTTTGTATCTCAAGCAGAAAAGTGAAGAATTCCAACCTGGGAAAACTGAGCAATTAAAGAGGAAATACCTACCAATGAAATAACTTCTGAATAAAAGGCTGCGTCTCCTCCTGAACACCTTACAGTGAAGCTAATCTGTTAACAAAATCAATCCTGCCTTTAAATCTTCAAATTATTTATTCTTCCCTTCCCCTAAATTTTTATCTTGAAAAATTTCAAAGCTTTAGAGAAGTTGAAAGAATAATAAAATGAACATCTGTATTCATGTGTTGTTATCATTTGCCTTGTCTGCCTCTCTCTGCCTCTTTCTGTCTATCTCTGTCTCTGTCTTTCTCTCTGGTCTGACTCTCTCTTTCTCTCTCTCTCTCTCTCTCTCTCTCTCTCTCTCTCTCTCTCTATATATATATATATATATATATATAGATATAGATAGATAGATAGATAGATAGGTATAGATATAGATATACACATTCTCTCTCTATATGTGTGTATGTATTGTGTGTGTGTGTGTATGTGTGTCCCAAATACTGAATCATTTGGAAGTATGTTGCAAAATCATGATATTTTATCCATCTTCTTATCTCATTAAAACAAAGAAATTCTCCTGTTGTAGCCACACCACCATTATCAAACTGAACAAATTTGATATTGAGACAATAATACTACCTAATATAATAGTCCAAGTTCAGATTTCCCCAATTGTCCCTGTAATGTTCTTTTTGAATGTGTTTTCATTTGTTAAATCTAGGACACATTCAAGAATCATGAATTATATGTAGTTATCAAATCTCCTTTGTCTCTTTAACGCAGAAGAGTTAGCCCCTTTTACTTGGCTGTATTTGTTTGGTTGTTTTGAAGATTCTAGGCCATTGTATTATGAAGTTTTTAGAATCTGGAATTTTATGCTTGTTTCCTTGGATTCAGTTTAAACATTAGGGTCAATAATGCTATAGAAGTGTTATTGTGCACATACAATGGTATCATATCAGGAAGTATAAAATATCAATTTATATAACAGTTTAGTGTTTGCTAGGGATATTGAGTTTGATCACTTGCTATCCCCACATTTCCCCATTGTGTAAAAGTACATTTTTCTCTTTGTAAGGTCTTGAATTATTTCTTTACACTCTATGTTATAAATTTGAAATACATTTAGGTTAATCTCTTTCTGGTATTTTAACCAATTTTATAGTTCCTTAAAAGATTATCTTTATTGACTTACTTTTATTAAATAGAAACTCCATAAAAATTAGAGGAAGACTTCTTTCCTTCACTTTTCCTTCCATTCTGTTCCCAACTATCCTCCACAGAACACAATTGTCATTAGTTTCTGTTTTATTTTTCTTATGTTTTTTGTTTTGTATTTGTGTAGAGATGTACTTGCAAGGCAAATTCCTAATATAGGCATGGCTGAGTCAAAGGTATATGCAAATGGCAATTTGTTAGACATTGCCAAATTCCCCTCCTAGCTTTGTACCATTGTACACTCCAGCACAAAGTATGAGGGCATTTATTTGACCACAGCCTCACTAGCAGAATGTATTGTCATGCTCTTGAAGCTTTGCATCTTTTATTATAAGTTGAGAAGTTTTTTATATGTGCAAATCTGTTTGTTTCTTTACATTTTTAAAATATTTTTTAACATCTTTATTGGAGTATAATTACTTTGCAATGTTGTTAGTTTCTGCTGTATAACAAAAAGTGAAACAGCTATACATATACATACATCCCCATCTAGCAGAATGTATTGTCATGCTCTTGAAGCTTTGCATCTTTTATTATAAGTTGAGAAGTTTTTTATATGTGCAAATCTGTTTGTTTCTTTACATTTTTAAAATATTTTTTAACATCTTTATTGGAGTATAATTACTTTGCAATGTTGTTAGTTTCTGCTGTATAACAAAGTGAATCAGCTATATGTATACATATATCCCCATATACCCTCCCTTTTGTGTCTCCCTGTTTCTTTACACTTGAACTGTCTATTCACTTAATTTTCCTTTCTACATTTTTTCTTGACTTTTAAGATTTATTTATATATTAGAGATGTTAACTCTTCATCTATGATTTATGTTGCAAAAATCTTCTCTTGGTCTATTATCTGTGGCTTTGCTTTTGGTGCTTTTTGTCATTCTTGTATTCCTGGAAAATAAATCTCACTTGTTTTAACAGCTTTTGTTGCCAAAAGAAATACCCCAAAACTCGGTGGCTTAAAATAACAACCATTTTATTATAGTTCATGAGTCTGCAAGTGGGTGGTTCTGCAGTCAGCTAGAAGGTTAGCTGGATACTGGTAAGTCTAGGATGTACTTGCATATTTGGTAACTGGTGCTGGCTACCAGAACTGACCGTCAGTTGAGACAGTGGAGTGAATACGCCATGTATCTCTCATCATGCAGTGGGCCAGCAGTGGGCCACAGTGGTGGTTGCAGGAGTCCCAAAATCCCTCAAAGTGGGCAAATCCCAGTGCACAAGTTCTTTTAAAACCTCCACTTGCATTGTGTTTACTAATGTCCCATGGGCAAAAATAAGTCATATGGCTAAGCTCAGATTTAAGGGCAGTAGTTTCCACCTTTTGACAGAGGAGTGCCAAAGTCACATCGCAAAGAGGTGTGTATAGAAAGATGAAAGGAGTAGGTGGTCATTTTTGTAATCTATGCCAGTTGTCATGTATTATTATTTTTTTACTGTGGTGTAGGATTCTGCTTGCCAAAAATTTATTAAGGAGTTTTGCATTGACATCCATAAATGAGAACTGTAGTTTTCCTTTTCGGTGTTACCTATATTGATTTCAGTGTCAATGTTATATTGTACTTGCTTTATATAAAGGACTTGGAGGTTTTTCTTTCTCTGAGCTTTAAAAAATGAATGTAGCATTAGCATTACATTATCTAGTCTTTGAAGTTTTGTTGGCATTCTTATATGAACTGGTGGATTTTTTTTGTGGGGGGGGAGGGCAGGTAGATTTTTTTAAACTTTCTCTAGTACCTCTATGGAAAATGAACTGTGAAAAATGTTAAGTTCTACTGGGCTCAGTTTTGGTTAGTTGTATTTTCTTAAGAAAATACCACCTTCATATAGGTTTTCAAATTTATTTGTAAAGAGTTATGCAAAATAGTCTTTTTGATTTCTAAAATTTCCCTTTATTTCAATGATTATCCCCATTATCATTTCTGATTTTGCACATTTGTGATTTTTCCTTCTTTTTCTTGAGTTTAGCTATTAGTTTGTATAATTTATTTTTTTAACAAAATAGCAGTTTGATTTCTTTTTTTAATTTATAATTAAATTTTAAAAAAAAAATATTTATTTATTATTTGGTTGTGCTGGGTGTTAGTTGCAGCAGGTAAGCTTCTTAGTTAGCAGTTTGATTCTGTATTAGTTTGACTGTTTTTCTGTTTTCTGCCCCATTAATTTCTGCTTTTATTATTTATTTTATTTTTACTGTTTATTGTTATTTATTTTATTTTATTTTTATTGTTTTCTAACTGTCTCTTTCTTTTGGTTTACTATTGTCTTTTGCTTTAGCTTTCTGAGTTAATGACTAAAATTCATGGATTTTAATTCTTTCATCTTTAATTGATATAAGCATTTAGGGCTTTCTCTTGTTGCATTTTAATTTTATCCCCCAGGTCCTGATATCCTATAGTTTTTAATTGTCAATAGTTTTTTGATATTTTAATGGTTTGTATTTTTTCTTTCACCCGAGTTCTTTAAGAGAAACTATAATCCAGTTCAAAGGCAATATTAAGTTGGCATTTGTTTGTTTGAATTTTTACTAATTTCTAGTTATATTGCATTTTAGTTACAGAATATTTTTTGTATTATTGAGGTTTTTCTTTATGAACTAATGTGTGGTCAGTTTTTGTGACTATCCCATGTGTGCTTGAGAAGAAGGAATATTATCTATTCCTGGAGCATAAATATTGACACATAGCTATAATATTTTCATTATTATGTCATTTGGATCTTCTATAGTCTTCTTATCTTTTGTTTACTTAACCTTCTTCAACGAAGAATGGAGACATGATCACCTTGGCTTATTGATCACAATTTCTCACTACCTATAAGAGGATTAAGCACCCACACCATTTTCCTTGTAAGTATGCAGTACCTGTAGTGCCTCCTACTGTGAGTGGAGTATGTTTCCCCATCTCACTGATATCCGGCTTGGCCATGTGACTTGTTTTGGCCAGTGGAATGTTTATGGAGGTGACATCAGCAGAGCCTTTAATCGTGCTTTCATGTTTTGGCTTGCTCTTTTGTACTCCTGTGATCTGCCATGACAAGCACATACTCCAAGTAGTTATTGTCACTTTAGCCTAAGCTCCAAAATGAAGAAAAATGGAGCAGATCTGAATCCAACCTGTAGCCTATAGCCAGGACAGGCTTAGTGGAGGTGTAACCCTGCAATGTTCTGCAGTTGCTGTTTTGAAAATGTTAATAATTTAATCTTTGTACTTAATTTTTTTTTTTTTTTTTTGTGGTATGCGGGCCTCTCACTGTTGTGGCCTCTCCTGTTGCGGAGCACAGGCTCTGGATGTGCAGGCTCAGTGGCCATGGCTCACAGGCCCAGCCGCTCT
>NC_041234.1:69488552-69490122 GCF_002837175.3 Physeter macrocephalus | reverse complement strand
TGGTGGATTTTTTTTGTGGGGGGGGAGGGCAGGTAGATTTTTTTAAACTTTCTCTAGTACCTCTATGGAAAATGAACTGTGAAAAATGTTAAGTTCTACTGGGCTCAGTTTTGGTTAGTTGTATTTTCTTAAGAAAATACCACCTTCATATAGGTTTTCAAATTTATTTGTAAAGAGTTATGCAAAATAGTCTTTTTGATTTCTAAAATTTCCCTTTATTTCAATGATTATCCCCATTATCATTTCTGATTTTGCACATTTGTGATTTTTCCTTCTTTTTCTTGAGTTTAGCTATTAGTTTGTATAATTTATTTTTTTAACAAAATAGCAGTTTGATTTCTTTTTTTAATTTATAATTAAATTTTTTAAAAAAATATTTATTTATTATTTGGTTGTGCTGGGTGTTAGTTGCAGCAGGTAAGCTTCTTAGTTAGCAGTTTGATTCTGTATTAGTTTGACTGTTTTTCTGTTTTCTGCCCCATTAATTTCTGCTTTTATTATTTATTTTATTTTTACTGTTTATTGTTATTTATTTTATTTTATTTTTATTGTTTTCTAACTGTCTCTTTCTTTTGGTTTACTATTGTCTTTTGCTTTAGCTTTCTGAGTTAATGACTAAAATTCATGGATTTTAATTCTTTCATCTTTAATTGATATAAGCATTTAGGGCTTTCTCTTGTTGCATTTTAATTTTATCCCCCAGGTCCTGATATCCTATAGTTTTTAATTGTCAATAGTTTTTTGATATTTTAATGGTTTGTATTTTTTCTTTCACCCGAGTTCTTTAAGAGAAACTATAATC
The DNA here is from genome assembly GCF_002837175.3 of Physeter macrocephalus. Taxonomy (NCBI): domain Eukaryota; kingdom Metazoa; phylum Chordata; class Mammalia; order Artiodactyla; family Physeteridae; genus Physeter; species Physeter macrocephalus. Next base: position 69,489,320 of record NC_041234.1, on the reverse strand, counting down.
CAGTTCAAAGGCAATATTAAGTTGGCATTTGTTTGTTTGAATTTTTACTAATTTCTAGTTATATTGCATTTTAGTTACAGAATATTTTTTGTATTATTGAGGTTTTTCTTTATGAACTAATGTGTGGTCAGTTTTTGTGACTATCCCATGTGTGCTTGAGAAGAAGGCATATTATCTATTCCTGGAGCATAAATATTGACACATAGCTATAATATTTTCATTATTATGTCATTTGGATCTTCTATAGTCTTCTTATCTTTTGTTTACTTAACCTTCTTCAACGAAGAATGGAGACATGATCACCTTGGCTTATTGATCACAATTTCTCACTACCTATAAGAGGATTAAGCACCCACACCATTTTCCTTGTAAGTATGCAGTACCTGTAGTGCCTCCTACTGTGAGTGGAGTATGTTTCCCCATCTCACTGATATCCGGCTTGGCCATGTGACTTGTTTTGGCCAGTGGAATGTTTATGGAGGTGACATCAGCAGAGCCTTTAATCGTGCTTTCATGTTTTGGCTTGCTCTTTTGTACTCCTGTGATCTGCCATGACAAGCACATACTCCAAGTAGTTATTGTCACTTTAGCCTAAGCTCCAAAATGAAGAAAAATGGAGCAGATCTGAATCCAACCTGTAGCCTATAGCCAGGACAGGCTTAGTGGAGGTGTAACCCTGCAATGTTCTGCAGTTGCTGTTTTGAAAATGTTAATAATTTAATCTTTGTACTTAATTTTTTTTTTTTTTTTGTGGTGTGCGGGCCTCTC